>NC_069137.1:9921219-10191219 GCF_026914265.1 Mya arenaria | reverse complement strand
CTGTCATAGAACAAATAACAAATAAGTTTATATTTAATATGCAATTAGTTTTCCACTGATTGTCGAATTCTAATCGGTCTTCTTAACCTCTTAACTTAGATTGACTACAGAGGACACTAATCCTGCCAGATATCATTAGCCCTGAGTTCAATAACATCTTGCATACATACAAGCAGAGGACCAGCCGCAAACACCTTTACTAAGCTCAGGGCATAATGACTGACGGTCCCAAGCCCGCAGGAAAGGAGAGGGTACGTTACTTTATAACTTATTGTTGAACTGCGGTGTTTTTGTTATATACTTATACAACTTATCTGGAATGTTAACTTTAGGCAAAAGTTATTGTTGTTTTGTAGTAATATTATTAATCTGGAATATTGAGGCAAAAGCTGAATGTAAGCTAAAAGAATGCATATTGTATTGTAACTTGCAACGATGAAATTTGAAACAAATCATGGCACATATCGACTACATTCGGGTTTGTTTAAAGTGATGTTCACAAATTGTTACTTTTTTCAGGGGTCCATTAAATGCATTATCATTCATTTAGAAGGACTAGCTGATATTTGTATACTAGCGACCGCCATTCTAACGTTGGTATTCCTTGTTCAGATAATAGTCTGGGCTGCTTTAAGACCATCTTTAGAAATGCCTCAAGAAAGCTTAACATGCATTCCTTGCGCCACAATGAAGTCCTCTGCTAACACAAACCTAGGGCCAGAAGCTGCTGGTCGTTCTGCTATCAAACAAAGAGACGATGGGATGTGTTGCGGACCTGTTAAAAGCATTGCTCCGATATTTTTGCAAACGGTAAATCATTTAGTACATAGTTTAATAAAGCAAACCAAAAATTTACGACCAAAGCACATGACATTATCAAATTTTCCTATGCTACAAAATATAAAAAAAATAACTTCAAACTAAAAAATATGCATTTAAACACAACAAATTTGATGTTAAACGTAACGCAGAAATTATCGTCAAAACAATTGCAAACCGAATGTTTCGTCAAAAACTGTATAAACATTTCGTGCACACCAAAACTGCTACACTGCTTCCCTGAAACTGCTACACTGGTTTCAACTTGACCTTTTTGACTTTTTGAAGATAATATAGTGTGTCGATGCTATAGTTTTATTCAACTTAAACATAGCAGGGTTTTATCAAGAATAAATTGTTTTTTTACTTGACTCGTCTTCAATTTTCAAACTCAGACATATTTACAAGTTTGTGTATTGCCGGTCATTTACTAATACTTACACTTAATATTACTCTTTAGGAAATGACAGCTCAGTATTACTACGGCAGTTCAGGTCAAAGTAAGTATAAGTTGAGTTTTTTGCCAATAGATGCAAATGCGGATCCATAAACAATGGATGCCTTGCTCATAAAGTACATACTTGGTGTATGAAAATTTCTCATATCCATCAATTGCACATATTGTAATGTATTTGTTACATAATACAGGTCTCATTGACATAGCAGAAGAGTATGCTGCCTGTGAGAGAGTTACAAACGACAAGCAACCCATTGCTAAAGCAGTTGGAATTGTGGAGTTCAAACCCAGCTACATTGTAGATGGTAAGAATAAAGAACAATATATAAGAACTCATTTGATATTTGTTTCCTCTATATCGGATATATTGTTTAATTGAATTGCAATTTCAGGTCATCACAAGGTCCTGTGGAACAAAAACGGTCGAACCTTTTACACAAAACACTGTGTCCACTTGGAACTCGAAGGTGAAATATTTGTACGACAGCCTGGCTACTACATCGTTTCTTCGCAGCTGAATCTTCGGCAACAAAATGAGACTCGTCCACCGAAAAATGAAACCAGAGAAAAGACTTTCATTCATCATGTTGATCTACTTTCCCACAAATATGGAACGACTGGTGTCCTGATGCAAACCAAAAAATCAATTGAAGTAAATGATTGTTATTTAACAAGTTTCCTGTCAGCGGTTTTCAAGCTGAACAAAAATGACCGGCTCTCTGTGTCTGTTTCAAATCCTGAATTGTTAGACATTGATAATTGCAATGATCATTTTCTGGTTTATTACACTTATGATTTGCCATTCTAAAAAATGATTCAATTACGTTTGATTTAAAGATTGACATTGATTAGCAGTATCCATTTTTAGCTGCAACTCAACGCTCCCATAATAATAAAATCAATAATTATAATAACAATAATGCTACAGCGAGTACTAACCATTCTTGAACAAGAAAAACTGAATCTTATCGTGTTTCGTTTAAGTTATAAACTAGTAAGTCATTAGGTGTATTTTATAGCTTGGAAAGCTATTTAAATCAGTGCTATCATGAATAAAGAATGAAATACAATTTCAGAATTTTTTTGACAAATAGGTTGCGTTTTTTTAAAGTTAGTTGGTATGTTCGACAGTAGAGTCAATTGATTTACATTTCGTCAATATTCATACAAATATATAAACATATCCCATTGCCGTATTTTAAGTTACTCAATATTCATACAAATACATACACATATCCCATTGCCGTATTTTAAGTTACTCAATATTCATACAAATACATAAGCATATCCCATTGCCGTATTTTAAGTTACTCAATATTCATACAAATACATAAACATATCCCATTGCCGTATTTTAAGTTACTCAATATTCATACAAATACATAAGCATATCCCATTGCCGTATATTAAGTTACTCAATATTCATACATATACATAAACATAACCCATTGCCGTATTTTAAGTTACTCAATATTCATACAAATACATAAACATATCCCATTGCCGTATTTTAAGTTACTCAATATTCCAACATATACATAAACATACCCCATTGCCGTATTTTAAGTTACTCAGTATTCATACAAATACATAAACATATCCCATTGCCGTATTTTAAGTTACTCAATATTCATACAAATACATAAACATATCCCATTGCCGTATTTTAAGTTACTCAATAATCATACAAATACATAAACATATCCCATTGCCGTATTTTAAGTTAGACTTTTATCTGTCCCACACCTACAATTTATTGTTTCACGAAGTGTCTAATAAAGCACTTAGCGTCATACAGCCAAACTCGAGGAAACACCCGTGCTACCACTGCACTTTCATGAATTTTGTATAAAATTATTCATTGTAATGTTGTATATACATGTTATATCCATTACTGTTTAAGGTCACTCGTTTTCCTTATCAACTTTTATGTATGTATTGAGAACAACTGTACGTTTCATACTAATATTCTCATATAACAAGCTTACTTTTTGAATTGTTGGTGTGTTTCATTTTGTTCGTTTTCCCATGTATTTGCTTACTTATTGTTTCAACAGCTTTTGTGTTCAATTGATAGACATATTCCTAGATTCCATAGATGATTGGTTGTTGTTGGTTTTCGTAAGTTTTGTTTTTGTTCTGTTCAGGCTTTTTATCAAAATATAGATAAGATGATTCTTTGAATGCTAATTAGCAACAGCGCAAAATGTATAAAATATACATCTACCTTCACCTTGAATATTTACTGTTAACTCAATATGTTTACATACATTACTCTGGAATTTAACTGAATGCATGCTAGATTAAACATCCTAATTGGTCGAGCGATAACGGCGTCAATGTCAAGTATAATCCCATTTATAAAATATATACATATTATGTATCTTCTTTTGCGTGTAGACTTGAATCACATACAATTTTTAAATAAGTTATCTTTGGAATCTGTCACATCATAGCTTAATGTATTGAATTATGTTATTACTCAATTCACATTTGTCTTACTAAAAATCCACCATTAGTGTATCCTTCAATGTTCATAATAAAACGATATTGCTCATAAATGACCGGTCAATCCTAGGTGTCATTGAATCCCTTCGGAAATACTCGACAATGAACGACCCAGAATTAAGTAACATATACATACTTGATTGTACACATTAGTTTCTGATGTAATAATGTTCTTGAGTGCCGTGTTGTTTGTTTGACGATACCTCTGCGCGTATATAACAGATGAGAGTTTATTAATATATGCCAATCATTTTGTACTGCATTTTGCAACTGTTCATTTGTTTTACTTTATGAAATGATTTGCTTAAAATTTCGTTTGTTTTACAATATATGGGTTACTCTTTTGATAAAAAAACTATGTATTACATTACTTATACTGACAATACCAATAGCTTTTGAATAATTATATTTTTGACGATATCCCTACGCTTAAATACCAGATGGAGATAATATGATTATGTCAACGAATTTGTGCTGTTTTTTTGTATTTGTTCATCTTGGTTTACTTGATGAATTGATTTGTTTTAAATCTCTAATGTTGATTTGTATTACAATATATTTTTTATGATCTTGATATCATTATCTTTTTTTTAATTTACATAACTAATACCGACGGAACTCACAGCTTTTGTAATACAATATTTTTGTAGAAATATTGTTTTGTAAATAAAATGTTCTTTCGCTTCTTTAAAAGTTGAATGTGTGGTTAAAAAGGTTTCGAAACATCGATATAAATCACATCTGTTCTTTTTGAAATGCAGAAATAAACTGTTTTAAATGATCACATTTAAAGATTTGACTTACCTGATACGGATATCAAATTTTACATTTATGTATTATCCCGAGCTTGATCATGACTCTCACATCCATATCTAGCAATAAATCAACAAACGACAAGAACATCTTTATAAATGAGCATTTAATAAAATGTAAATGTAGATGACTTACGGCCAAAACCGCTAGAGACACAGTATGCATAAATACAACATTTAACAAAAACAATATGGGTAATACATGTTAATTGATATTTGAAACAATATCTACAATAATTTTGTAACTTCTATGTACTGGAGGAGGAGGAGATGGAGGTAGTAATCTATTTTAGCATTTCACGCAATGCTCGTTTGGTGAAGACATTTTAGCGATTTCGATTTCATTGGTTTGTAAAGAGTATGTGATGTCCATCCTACGGATTGATTGATTCATGAACCAGATGAAATAAAATTGGCAGAAAGACCGCGAAACAAACAATTTACATGCAATTCGTTTCAACTGAACAGTTCACATAACCAAACCAATAACTAAACATTTTTATTGAAGCTTCATATGTCCCATAAAATGTTATTTATGTATTATGCCAGGCTCAGTAATGACTCTCATATCCCTAGCTAGTATTAGGCAACAGGCGACCCAATATTGTTCGTAAAAAGACAGTTATTTTAAAGCCGTAACACCTACATATATCTCAGCTGTATAAACAGTGTGAAGGTAGATGACTTATCTGGCAACCGTAATCACCACAAGAGAAACGCCGCCAAACAAAGGAATATGAGACACGCTGGACTTGTTTAGAAAAGATTTACAGAATTATGCAAATATTGATGTAATCATTAAAACAACATTATCTACAACATCAAGACTGAAGTTAACCGTCACTTTCCTGCTTAAGTTTTAAGACAGGTTCATGAACTATGAATGATCTCGTAAGGTATATTTAGTAAAGAAATAAACTTAGTGAAAATTGTTATGAATACACCACAATTAAAGAAAGCTAAGCGATATAAGTTAATTGTCAGCTCGCTCAGACAATCTGAGCACAGCAAAATGCAAAACGGAACACTCAACATTTATCTTGGAATAACTTATAATATCTAACACAGTACACTTCAACATCTTCGGAAGCATGAAATTGTGATTGGAGATTCGTTTGGTAGTTTGTACACTGGGCTAGTTAGTTGTACTGAGCGGTTGATGTATTTCAGCGTTAAACAAGGGTAAGGTATGTCACTGTGAACAACAAAGCATAGCGCATATCACCAGGTACGTGGGAAAGGTAAATCACCGTGAAAACACGTGATAGTGTATATGACCAGGAACGTGGGAAAGGGAAATCACCGTAAAAACACAGGATAGCGCATTACACCAGGAACGTGGGAAAGGGAAATCACCGTGAAAACACGGGATAGCGCATTTCACCAGGAACGTGGGAAAGGGAAATCACCGTGAAAACAGAGGATAGTGCATATCACCAGGAACGTCGGAAAGGGAAATCACCGTGAAAACAGAGGATAGTGCATATCACCAGGAACGTGGGAAAGGGAAGTAACCGTGAAAACAGAGGATAGTGCATATCACCAGGAACGTCGGAAAGGGAAATCACCGTGAAAACAGAGGATAGTGCATATCACCAGGAACGTGGGAAAGGGAAATCACCGTGAAAACAGGGGGTAGTGCACATCACCAGAAACGCGAAAAAGGGAAATCACTATGAAAGCACAGGATATTGCATATCACAAGGAACGTTAGAAAGGGAAGTTACCGTGAAAACACAGGAAAGTGCATATCACTTGGAACGTGGGAAAAAGGAAATCACCGTGAAAACACAGAATAGTGCATATCACCAGGAACGTTGGAAAGGGAAGTAACCGTTAAAACACAGGATAACGCATATCACCAGGAACTTGGAAAAGGGAAATCATTGTGAAAACACAGGATAGAGCATATCACTAGGATCGTGGGAAAAAGGAAATCACCGTACAAAACAAAGGATAGTGCATATCACCAGGAACGTTGGAAAGGGAAGTAACCATGAAAACACAGGATAGCGCATATCACCAGGAACTTGGAAAAGTGAAATCAGTGTAAAAATACAGCATATCACCTCGAACGTGGGAAAAGGAAATCACCGTGAAGACACAGGATAGTGTATATCACCTTTAACGTGGGAAAGGGAAATCACAGTGAAGACACTGGGAAAGTGTATATCACCTTTAACGTGGAAAAGGGAAATCACAGTGAAAACACTGAGAAAGTGTATATTTTTATATCGCACCGTTAACGTGAGAACGGTAAGTCATCGTAAAAACATATGAACGAGTAACGCCCCAACAGTGAGACACCTTAAGACGATATCAACACGATAACTGAATAAAAGTAACAGTCATTGTAAGGCAATACACCGTTAGCTCTAGATGTCTTTGTGCTTTAAAGTGCCAAAGGAAAGAAACTACACAAAATTGAAAAAGAGATATAGTAACAACAATATAAAAATAACATATATCTTTTAAGAACAATCTCGTAAACTGACTACCCCGTAAATAAACTAAGCTATGCGAATTGAAGTTTCTTGTCAGATGGCTAAACCAATCTGAATATAGTATAATGCACCAGGAATTTAACATTTACCGAAACATAACTCAAAATATCAAATACGGTACATGTTAATTGGCGAGATAAACATTATGTATCGGGAATATATATGCAATGAATGCACAGCAAAAGATCACATTCAACGCGACACATATTAGAACCAAGCAGAGCTAGGTGTAATTAACAGGTAGATAAGTTATAAATACCTTTATATTGTCTTATTATTACTGAATTTAGTAACCATCACAACACACTTATAAACAAATATAACTAATTCAAAAAGAGCAATATGCTATGATAATCAAATTATTCAGAAGGTCAAGAACTAATCAAAATGCTGATAGTTGAAATTTAATTAATTATTATGATCATATCCCCAATATGTTAGTATAAAGTATGAACACCACAATTGGCAACAAGTGCATCAGTTATACGCCTTATAGACACATACAATTTGCGCACATCGGATTGCGGTCCCACTCTTCCCGAAGAGCAATTGTAAGATCCTGAATGCTGCGTGGCTATTGCGGACGTTGACGTAAACGACGTCATAGGATAGTCTACATATGATATATTGGGTTGTAGTCAGAAACAGAGGCCCACGGAAGAGTATCTACGCCGTGAACGTGTAAAAAATTCACGGTAAGCCGTATTGTATAAAGACGTGCGTTGTCTACCTGAAAAATTGATCCAGTGTGTTGACTTACCACAGGCACGACTTCTGGGTTAAGGATTTCGTGCAATCAGCTCCCCATTGAAAAAATAGAGATTTGATTTGAATGAGTGATCATTTGCCGCAAAAACCATGACACGTGCAATATCCCTTCATCATTGGTGATATTAAATCGTGACTCATCACTAAAAATCACGAATGCAATCGATGAGCACGATTGTCGACCACCCACTGACGTCAAACTTGATGGTGACGCTCATTAGAATCATAACGCATTACCAGCAGCTTATGCCCTACTCTACAAGCCGATTTATCAACATGTTGCAGTTGACAGTTCTTTCAGTATGGCGTTAGAGAAATTTTGACATTGAATACGCTGTAACAAACCGTTCGCGGAGATGACATGTGTGTAGGTAATTGTCCTCGCGTGCTCACATGTTTTGCGCATCTGATCTTTACTGTCTGACACACTCATTTTTATTTACTCGCTGTATTAAGCGTGATCATGTCGAACGAGACATATTATAACGTCTAACAACGCTCTCTTGTGTACATCTACACTCTAGCATGCCAAAATTCTAGCACGAGTATCAATACTTTGTCTAGGAATGGAAAATTATTGAGAAAATAATACTATTTGTCCACAATTTTTTCTGTAAATCAATGACCGGATATTTTAGTGCTCAAAACCTGCATGATGCAGTTGAATAAGTAGAACATGCCAAACGTACGCTGTCACACACATGAATTCACTGATGTATAATTGAACGTTAATTTGTTTGTCCGCTTACCAGCGACATAAAAAATGCATCTCTTGGATTATGATGATAATTAAATATATAAATGGTTTTTCTATATAGCATCTTTTTATTTATATCTCTTTAAATTCGTGTCCAAAATCTAATGGCTCAACATGTCAGTACTCTACACACTAAACGATTGTCCAAGATATGCTGACTCAACAAGCCCGTACCTATCACACTGATCGATTGTTCAAGATCTGCTGGCTCAATCAGTCAGTACTTTTCAAACTGAGCGATTTAATAAGATCTGCTGGATCAATCAGTCAGTATTTATCACACTGAACGATTGTCCAAGATATGCTGACTCAACAAGCCCGTACCTATCACACTGAACGATTGCCCAAGATCTACTGGCTCAATCAGTAAGTACTTATCACACTGATCGATTGTCCAAGATCTGCTGGCTCAATCAGTCAGTACTTATCACACTGAACGATTATCCAAGATCTACTGGCTCAATCAGTCAGTATTTATCACACTGATCGATTGTCCAAGATCTACTGGCCCAATCAGTCAGTACTTATTACACTGATCGATTGTCCAAGATCTGCTGGCTCAATCAGTCAGTACTTATCACACTGAACGATTGTTCAAGGTTTACTGGCTCAATCAGTCAGTACTTATCACACTGATCGATTTCCAAGATCTGCTGGCTCAGTCAGTACTTATCACACTGATCGATTGTCTAAGATCTGCTTGTTTTATCAGTCAGTACTTATAACACTGATCGATTGTCCAAGATCTGCTGGCTCAATCAGTCAGTACTTATCACACTGAACGATTGTCCAAGATCTACTGGCTCAATCAGTCAGTCCTTATCACACTGATCGATTGTCCAAGATTAACTGGCTCAATCAGTCAGTACTTATCACACTGAACGATTGTCCAAGATCTACTGGCTCAATCAGTCAGTATTTATCACACTGAACGATTGTCCAAGATTAACTGGCTCAATCAGTCAGTACTTATCACACTGAACGATTGTCCAAGATCTGCTGGCCAAATCAGTCAGTACCTATCAAACTGATTGATTGTCCAAGATCTGCTGGCTCAACCAGTGAGTACTTATCACACTGAACGATTTAACAAGATCTGCTGACTCAATCAGCTAGTACTTATCACACTGAACGATTGTCCAAGACTTACTAGCTCAACCAGTCAGTACTTATCACACTAATCGATTGTCCAAAATCTGCTGGCTCAATCAGTCAGTACTTATCACACTGATCGATTGTCCAAGATCTGCTGGCTCAATCAGTCAGTACTTATCACACTGAACGATTGTCCAAGATCTACTGGCTCAATCAGTCAGTACTTATCACACTGAACGATTGTCCAAGATTAACTGGCTCAATCAGTCAGTACTTATTACACTGATCGATTGTCCAAGATCTACTGACTCAATCAGTCAGTACTTATCACGCTGAACGATTACCAAGATTTGCTTGCTCAATCAGTCTGTACTTATAACACTGATCGATTTCCAAGATTTGCTGGCTCAATCAGTCAGGTACTTATCACACTGATTGATTGTCTAAGATCTTCTTGCTCAATCAGTCAGTACTTATAACACTGAACGATTGTCCAAGATCTACTGGCTCAATCAGTCAGTACTTATAACACTGATCGATTTCCAAGATTTGCTGGCTCAATCAGTCAGGTACTTATCAAACTGATCGATTGTCTAAGATCTGCTTGCTCAATCAGTCAGTACTTATAACACTGAACGATTGTCCAAGATCTACTGGCTCAACCAGTCAGTACTTATCACACTGATCGATAGTCCAAGATCTGCTGGCTCTATCAGTCAATACTTATCACACTGATTGATTGTCCAAGATCTACTGGCTCAACAAGTCGGCACCTATCACATTGATCGATTATCCAAGATCTGCTGGCTAAATCAGTCAGTACTATTCACAATCATCGATTTTACAAGATCTGCTGGATCAATCAGTAAGTACTTATCACACTGAACGATTATCCAAGATATACTGGCTCAATCAGTCAGTACTTATCACACTGATCGATTGTCCAAGATCTACTGGCTCAATCAGTCAGTACTTATCACACTGATCGATTGTCCAAGATCTGCTGGCTCAACCAGTCAGTACTTACCACACTGATCGGTTGTCCAAGATCTGCTGGCTCAATCAGTCAGTACTTATCACACTGAACGATTGTCCAAGATTAACTGGCTCAATCAGTCAGTACTTATTACACTGATCGATTGTCCAAGATCTACTGACTCAATCAGTCAGTACTTATCACGCTGAACGATTGTCCAAGATCTGCTGGCTCAATCAGTCAGTACTTATCACACTGAACGATTGTCCAAGATTAACTGGCTCAATCAGTCAGTATTTATTACACTGATCGATTGTCCAAGATCTACTGACTCAATCAGTCAGTACCGATCACACTGATCGATTGTCCAAGATCTACTGGCTCAACTTGTCAATACCGATCACACTGATCGATTGTCCAAGATCTACTGGCTCAAATTGTCGGTACATATCACACTGAACGATTGTCTAAGATATGTTGGCTCAACCTGTCGGTACCTATTACACTGAACGATTGTCCAAGACTTACTGGCTCAACCTGTCAGTACTTATCACACTGAACGATTGTCCAAGAACTACTGGCTCAACCAGTCAGTACCTATCACACTTAACGATTGTCCAAGATCTGCTGCCCCAGCCAGTTAAAACCTATGACACTGAACGATTGTCCAAGATCTGCGGGATCTGCCAGTCAGTACCTATCACACTGAACGATTGTCCAATATCAGCTGGCTCAACCAGTCAGTACCTATCACACTGAACGATTTTCAAAGATCAGCTGGCTCAACCAGTCAGTAGCTAACACACTGAACGATTCTCTAAGATCTGCTGGCTCAAACAATCAGTACTTATCACACTGAACTATACTCCAAGATCTACTAGCTCAACCAGTCAGTACCTATCACACTGAACGATTGTCCAAGATCTTCTGACTCAACCTGTCCGTACCTAACACACTGAACGATTGTCCAAGATCTACTGGATCAACCTGTCAATACCAATCACACTGAACGATTGTCTAAGATCTGCAGGCTCAACCAGTCAGTAATTATCACACTGATCGATTGTCCAAGATCTGCTGGCACAACCAGTCCGTACCTGTCACACTGAACGATTGTCCAAGATCTGCTGGCTCAACCAGTCAATACCTATCACACTGAACGATTGTCCAAGATCTGTTGGCTCAACCTGTCGGTACCTATTACACTGAACGATTGTCTAAGATCTGCTGGCTCAACCAGTCAGTAGTTATCACACTGAACGATTCTCCATGATCTGCTGGCTCATACAGTCAGTACTTATCACACTGAACGATTGTTCAAGATCTACTAGCTCAACCAGTCAGTACCTATCACACTGAACGATTGTCCAAGATCTGCTGGATCAACCAGTCAGTAACTGTTACACTGAACTATTTTCTAAGATTTGCTGGCTCAACCAGTCCATACCTATCACACTGAACGATTGTCCAAGATCTTCTGGCTCAACCTGTCTGTACCTAACACACTGAACGATTGTCCAAGATCTACTGGATCAACCTGTCAATACCAATCACACTGAACGACTGTCTAAGATCTGCTGGCTCAACCAGTCAGTGATTATCACACTGATCGATTGTCCAAGATCTGCTGGCACAACCAGTCAGTACCTATTACACTGAACGATTGTCCAAGATCTACAGGCTCAACTTGTCGGTATCTATCACACTGAACGACTGTCTAAGATCTGTTGGCTCAACCTGTCGGTACCTATTAAACTGAACGATTTCCATGATCTACGGGCTCAACTTGGCGGTAACTATCACACTGAACGATTGTCCAAGATCTGTTGGCTAAACCTGTCGGTACCTATTACACTGAACGATTTCCATGATCTACTGGCTCAACTTGGCGGTAACTATCACACTGAACTATTGTCCAAGATATACAGGCTCAACTTGTCGGTATCTATTACACTGAACGATTGTCTAAGATCTGCTGGCTCAACCAGTCAGTAATTATCACACTGAACGATTGTCCAAGATCTGCTGGATCAGCCAGTCAGTACCTATCACACTGAACGATTGTCCAAGATCTGCTGGATCAGCCAGTCAGTACCTATCACACAGAACGATTGTCCAAGATCTGCTGGCTCAATCAGTCAGTACTTATCACACTGATCGATTGTCCAAGATCTGCTGGCTCAATCAGTCAGTACTTATCACACTGAACGATTATCCATGATCTACTGGCTCAATCAGTCAGTACCGATCACACTGATCGATTGTCCAAGATCTACTGGCTCAACTTGTCAATACCGATCACACTGATCGATTGTCCAAGATCTACTGGCTCAACTTGTCGGTACCTATCACACTGAACGATTTCTAAGATATATTGGCTCAACCTGTCGGTACCTATCACACCGAACGATTTCCAAGATCTACTGGCTCTACTTGTCGGTACCTATCAAACTGAACGATTGTCCAGGATCTACTGGCTCAACTTTTTCGGTACCTATCACACTGAACGAATGTCTAAGATATATTGGATCAACCTGTCAATACCTATCACACTGAACGATTGTCAAAGATATTCTGGCTCAACCAGGCAGTAACTATCACACTGAACGATTGTCCAATATCTAATGGCTCGGCCTGTCAGTACCTATCACACTGAACGATTGTTCAAGATATGCTGGATCAACCAGTCAGTACCTATCGCACTGAACGATTGTCCAAGATATGCTTGATCAACCAGTCAGTACCTATCACACTGAACGATTGTCCAAGATATGCTTGATCAACCAGTCAGTACCTATCACACAGAACGATTGTCCAAGATCTGCTTGATCAACCAGTCAGTACCTATCACACTGAACGATTGTCCAAGATCTACTGGCTCAATCAGTCAGTACCTATCCCATTGAAGATTGTTCAAGATATACTGGCAAAACCAATCAGTACCTATCTCAATGTCCGATTGTCCAATATCTGCTGGGTCAACCAGTCCGTACCAATCTCACTATTGATTCTCCATGATCTACTAGCTCAATCTGTTAGGTCCGCAAACTAATACATGTAGGACCGGTTAAATTGCTTTACCCTGCAAAATATTTTGTGGTAAAACAAATCTGAACTGAGGATGATTAAATTAACTTCATTCGCGGACCTGTTTTGAATATTTCAGACAATGATAATGAAGTAGACAAATGCAATTCTTGAATGCCTATGATTTGTCATGATTGGAGAGACTTTTATAAAAATATACTCTGGGCCTTACTGTCACGAGCATTTCAGGTTTTCCCGCAAAGCATTGACTGGGCATAAACTTTGAAAATGTGATTGGCGTGACATCCAAATCTTAGCCGAATGTTATAAAATGTATGTTGGGCATGGTTCTAGTGCGACTTTGGTTTGCATGAAAGACAAATGTTGTATGTATGAAATTTGACGGTTCAGTCTGCACAGGGCAATTCATGAACCGAAATAGGCCGGTCGAGGCTGCTAGACAACACAGATTTTGTGGAGTTTGTTATGCGATGGTTGACTATAATACTGTACTGAAGCAAGAGGGCTGAGGAGTTTGCTGTCACGGTTGAAGCCAATAACCGAAATGCGGGTTTGTTCAAATGGAATTTGGCAATGTTCATTGAAATACGAAATTGAGTATAGTATTGGAGGAAAATGCCAGGCGTATTGCCGTGAGATGTCTGACTTCGCATATTGCATGAGGCTCGGACCATAAGACGGGTGATTGGTGAGATTAAAGCAATGCGGAAGAATGCTGTGGTCCACTGTTCCACCGTATAATTTGTTTTTGCTTGATGATGTGTGTTCGCCAATGAATGCGTCGATCATAAAATGCCACTGTCCACGGCTGAATTATCCGCACGCTCTTCTAGACGGGTGGTTAGCTCTTAAATGACCGCTTCATCTTTTGAAATTTTAATAAAGAAATAAATAAACAACGTTGTTTTAATCATATGTAATCGTAATAACGAGGGAATCACATAATTATGACTCCACATTTAATATATAACGTTATACATGTAATGACAATAGGAAGAGAAAATCACCGTGATAACAAGTGAAACTTTATTATATACCCAATGATAACATGGGAAAGGTTAGTCGTAGTGAAAACACGTAAAAGTGTTAACACAACGATAACGTGAGATTGCAAAGTTAACGTGTTAAACACGTGAAAGTTGATTACGCCTATATAGCGTGAGAAAGGTAAGTCGTTGTGCAAAACACGGGAGAGTGCATATCGCCACGATAATGGAGCTAGTTATGTCACTGTGAGAAACACGGGAGTGCGCACATCGCCACCATCACGTGAGCTAGTTATGTCAACGTGCAAATCACGGAGAAGTGTATAGCTCCATGACTGTAAAGGAAAAGGGATATCACCGTCAAAATACTGGAAAGTGGGTATTGTCATAGTTATGTAGAAAAAGGGAAATCACCGTACCATGATTACATGGAAAACGTTATAGGACATTTTGAAGTATATAACTCCATAGAAATGGGCTCAAACATAAACTTATGCTGTTATTTCTACATTTCAATGAAAAACCTTGCTGGTCAGGAATTTCATACTTCCACTATCAATTTATTAGTGGAAGACCTATATATAAATATATATAAATACATATATCATAATGATAAAGCACTTTGATAATGCTAGCATACACTCGCCGTGAATACATGGGAAGCAGAACAAGGAGGTATGAAAACTTTATATAAAAAATATAAGAAGATCAGATAGGAATAATAATCTTTGCATCTGGGTGAAGTGTGGCGTTCTTTATTTTATTTCCTTTAATCTGTTAAAAAATCGAATACAATGTTTAGTGGTTTTTCAATTGCACATGGAATACGTTTGATTCACTTCGAACTCTGTATCACAATAGTAGAGGAAACTATTTAAAACTAGTTTATGTTTCCGCAATTCAATTGTTATAGAATTGCTTGATATTGTCGCATTATCGCTATAAACATGGTGCCTTGCCTATTAACAGGATCGTGGTTACAAATAAGGTTAACCATGGTATGGCTGTTGTTTTACGATGAAAATGTTTTATACTGATATAACATGCGATGGGATAGTGTATGTGTTGGCCTGAAGTCGCGGGTTGGCATATCACATTTTGATTGAACGTTTCCAAATGAGCTAATCAATGGGTCGCCTCACATGTTTTCATAAAAGAAAAACAAACAAAAATCACCAAGCTGTGCATACCGCTCGCATACTCTTACTAAATAACATTGACGAATTAGAAGGCGATGAAATGCTGCAGATATCTTTGTTATTAATGAAACAGAGTAGAGAGTGGCACACCAAACACCTCTGCAATTTCAGTAAAATTCCGAAGTCAGCACTGTCTTAAGATGATTTCCGCGGCGTTTAAACATCAAACATGGCACCGGCGGGTGAAACGGTAAATAAAGAGTACTATCATATGGTTCTAAGGACAATACTCTGTCCAACATTATTATTCAAGGTCCCAGAAGTCATTCAACAAACGTAAGATTGTGAAAAAGCTACTGGAGCTATTTATATACATGTACTTATAACCGCCAATAATTATTTAATTTGCCGGTGGTCAATTGTCTTAAACTGAGAAAGGTTTTGGTTTGGTCAACCTTTTTAAACCGTTTATTAATTGAACAATATGCATCCAATCCAGTAACTTCAAGATAATTAAATCGTTTTATTTTATTGACAAACGATAACATGTGGACAATTTATTAAAGTATAATACACTTGGCTGATGAACTCCTTTTGTCCATGTTTGTTGTTTCTGCTGTTGCGTAATGTGAGTAAATAACCTGACGATCAATGGGTGTTTCTAGAAACATAAAAGTTACATTTATATACCAATGTCATTTTGGAGCTTTGATTGATGTTATCAGTTTTAGTTTGGAAAGATGTTAAACATTCGCGAAGTTTTGAATTGAAAACCTAGCCAAATATTTAATCTACAATTCCCTTTTAACAAGCCAATACTTATAACTAGAATTAAATCTTCTTAATATATCTTTAACATAAATTTCGAAAGTGTATAACAGTTTTGCATACATGTATAATTAGCAGCTTCCATACTGTCAAGTCAATAGTATAAACTATCCAATATGGTACACATACCGTATCGCTGTTGGTGTTGAGGGTGTAAATAGTACATGTCTTGTTGTTCATTGGTACTGCTGTTAAATCTAAAATATAGTATTTCAACAGGCCAGATGATTTTATTTAAACGAGTCAGACAACTTATTTTGATATAAAGTTTATCTAGACCGACAACAGTAGTTATGTTTTGTTTTTATATATTTCCTGTAATGGGCAATTTTGGATAATATTCATTTCTAATAACAGTTTGTGTTGTCAGATAATTGATCATTTCTTAAAGCCGGGATGTTACCCTGGTTAAAGCTAACCTATTTCGTAAACGTGTACTCAGGAATATCACTCTTGGACGACCACTAGCTAAACGTCCCCGACAGATGCATTTTATATTTGTTAGTGCCAAAATGGGGGGTCGAACCTCTTAGACCTGGATCAACAGTCACCTCCCTTACCACTATACAGCGCATGCGCAATTGTTTCGCTATTCCCTTCATGTTTTCATAGTTCTAACAACCCAATCATGAAAGCATCAAGATGTTTTGTCTGTAAGTGTGGTTTTGTTACGCTGTGTATCCCACGTAAGACCCTAATACCTTGCCTCATAACGGGGTATTCTTTCAAGTTATTGACAACTGGGCTTGTTCCTGAAGTGTCTAATGATTAATTCAAAGTTGAAAATGTATTTACCTATATTTGTAATGTCTGAAATAGTCATTAAAGATCTTAAATGTTTCGTCAAAATAATTGTTCTATATCCTTACCCGTTACCATTTCCAGTCCCTGCAGTTCCGTGGTTTTCGGCTGTAAACAAAACATATATAATTGCAATATTTTACGGTACGGGTTTACTCAACAAATAAACAGTTCCTTCGATCAATATTGTTTGACCTTGTAATATCCGTTGTACTCTTATTTTTAGCGATAAAAGCAACGAAACTAAACAGGTTATTTTATGTGATTCAAAACAGATTGTTTCAACCTTAAAAAAATCATTGAAAAGCTTAAGAATAAAATTGCCTCATGAACATATTTTAACTGTTCTAATAGCGGCAGATTCCAGTCTTTTTAAGATGGAAGGAAGGAACACAAACAATAAAATCAAGTTTGAATTATAAATATGTAATTTCGCTTAGAACAAGCGTGTTAAAACTGCCATATGGAGTGAACGGGACGTACGTTAACGATTACCTTGACCGAAAATACAATGATGGGACGGGAATCCTAAGAGAATGAGTATTTGGATAAATATAAGTGTATGTTTATGTAAAGCAAACATAAGATGATGCAACTGACAGCTATTATTATCCATAAGCAAAAGGTAATATATATGTTTGTTGCAAATTAGTGTACTTATATAAAAGACTCATTATATTTACCGGAAATCATTCTGTCCATGTTAACTCTATCTGCAATTTCGTAATGTGAGTACACATCCTGTTCACTCCTTGTTGTGTCTAAAATAAGATCATCTGTTTTAAATTCTAAAGCCATTATGGAGCATCATTTATTGTAGATTGGTCCAGTTTTGAACTGAGGACCTAGCCATACATTTATCTAACGATTCTTTTTTAAGAAGTCTATAATCGTATCTGTCAGCGTAAATTATACCTTGTATTGTCATTTACCAAAATATTACATTCCATACGAACGCAGTAGATAGTAGAGAGGGATGAAATACAAACACCTCTATATGCTTCATTATGCCATGACAATTAGAACCTTTTTGTTTTGCATCACTTCATATTTACCTGATGACGTCTTTCTTTGTCGAATGCACACAATTAGCAGAACAACAGATACAAGCAACAGAGCGCCTCCACTTGCTGATGAAGCCATGATAGCTACACTTGCCATTCTTGTGTAGGTTTTGATTGGTCCTCCAATTGATTAATAAGCATATAAGTAAGTTGAATCAAAATTATAATTAGAAACATACTCAATAAGCGAAAGAACAGTTATTCTATTAAAAGCTCAACAGAAAATAATCGCGATGTATAATAAAGAAATACTCATTTAAGAGTACGGAGTTGTGAATATAAATCTAAATGAATGATCTAGAAAATTACCTAAATGTATTTCCAGAGTAGCACTCGATAGTAAGCGCCAATGCATTACACGCATTTTTACACATCGATTTAAACAGAAATATCTTACCTTGCATCGTTCTGAAGTTTATCTCGTCAGTGTAACCCGACGTTCCGTGTATGTTCGACGACGTCATTTTCACAGTATACTCGGTATTACTGGATAATTGCGTCAGTGTAGCGTTTTCATTTTCCTGTTCGGTGTCTTCAACAGATGCATGGAACACTTCTTTGTTTGGTTCAACAATTGTGTACTCAACTTGGAAGGTTTGCCGAGAGCCCCCATTGCTTCCCCCTTTCCACGACACCACTACCGAAGAATGTGTAGCTGAACCAGCCACAATGGCAAACTCAGACGGCATTGATGGTCTACCTATAATTGATAAGGATACTTATGAATTATTTCAGTTTCGAACGACTTTTGTTTATCGTCGTTTCTATAATATTATGATCTACTAGCTTTAAGGTTGACAAATCAACAAGAAGACACCTGCGTAATTATAACAAACAACTCTTTCAAATGTACCGTTACTGTCAATGAAGGTAGAAAATAATTAGGATTATTTTAAGATAAAGCATGAAAGGGAAAATGTTTGGATATATCCTATGCATTGAACTAACAGTCATTTGTTGCTGGGTACAGATAATATATCAAGATATGGCAGCACCTTGTATCACAGTGACTTTTGTTACAGCCTACCTTCTCTCCAAATTGTGTAACTTTGTTCCCAAGATCTTCCGATGCCATTTTGGACAGTCAGCTTGTATTCTCCATAATCAATGATAGTAATATTGTGCAATGTCAACTTTGAAACAAGTCCTTTTGACTGAATAGTGATTTTATCGTTTTCAACCAATGTCCTATAAACCATCGAACGTTCAACGTCTGATGAATTGGCAATTTGTTTCCCTTCTGTCGTGTTAATACACCTACTCCAGGTATAACCCGAGGCATTTGGAATAGGAACAGCATCGGCATAAAATGTCAATGTAGCATTTGAAGATACGGGAGCACCGAACTCTGATTTAATTGGTGTTGTAGAGTCCGGTATCGGTGCATCTATAACGTGTTGAAATATATGTTTGGGTAATGAAAATGCAAATATTATAAACGAGGTATCTATGAAAAGACAAAAACAACATCAACGACAAAAATGAAACGCAAATTAGGCCATTGATACAGCTCAAAATCGAGTGCTTTTTTTGCTAAGAAAGCTGATATGTTTATATAATCAATAAAAGTTTAGTCGCAAAAAAACAACATTTAAGAAAGATTTTCTCTTATATTTGTGTAATACCAGTTTATCCGAATTGTATAATTTCCACACAATTATACAAATATTATCTTTGTACATTATTTAGTTATATTAAAAGAATGAGTAAACAAGACTAGATCAACTCTTTGTATAAATCTACTTACACATTACATGTAAATCCATTTCTAAAATCACTGACGATGTATTTAAATCGACACATTCATATATTCCCGTATCACCGGGGCTTGTATTTGTGATATGAAGCTCGTTATGTTTTAAGGTATGAATAGCTCCATATTTCCTCCAAGCATGTCGTGTATAGTTTAAAAGTTTGTCTGTTTCAGAACACGTTTTTACGAGTTCATCGCCTTCATGGATGTACACCGTATGTCTTTCCTTTTGATGAAAACCTGCGACGTTTTGTTCTGCAATAAAAGAAAATTATATGCAAAATAATCATGTGGTTTAACGGGAACGTCAGGAACAGCGATGAAGCTAATCATAGAAAAACGTGTTTACCACTATTATTAATTATAAATTTATATAAGTTAACCCCGTCAGTTCATCCACACATATATCAGTCTGTAAGTGGCTTTTCAATTTCTAGTAACTCTCTGGCACCCAAGCGCCTGGGCGACTGTAATTAAAAAGCGCTTTGGCCAAATATGTCATTTTTCGGGTTTGTTCAACTTAACTTGGTCTCAAATAGCATTTAAGGCTTAAATGTTACAGTTGTGCACATCTTTACATACATTAAAAGTTCTAGCAGTCATTTTTCATCTTATTTGTCGGAAAGCAGAACATCCATGTTTTAACCGTCGAAAAAGTGTGGAAACCAGGAAAAGGCAAATTTGATCCACATGCATTTAATAGTGACAAATTGCAAGAAATAGTGTAATTCGATACATTTTTTACCCAGAATGACACTGTTGATGTAAAACAGTTCTGTCCCTTTAGATTATGTAATACGTATTAGATTTCCTATACATTTAATTGTAACAAGCATCACTTTATATTAAAAACGTGTTTCCAAGCGTTTCATATATATATTAAAATTCCGAATAAAAATAGTAACAGGTTTCCCCTGTACAATACACTCACCGCTATTTTTTCATTAAATCAATGTTGCATTATCCAGCAGAAAATATTTAATCTCTGAGATCTATTTATGATTTTGTTCTCATATGTTTCCCCATATTGGGCTGAATTAAAAGCATAACAACTATAAGTTATGTGCATAACTAAGCTTTAGTATTTGAAGAAGCGTTCTCAATCTTAACACATCTACACCACCGTCGGGCTGTTTTAGTTGTAACGTACCAAGGAATCTGACATAGTGTGCTTTTAAAATAAATATATATAATGTTGTATTAATGTGGTTACAACATCCTCTGAAAATGAATCAGTTTACTTCACATCATATTTGAGTTATAAGGGATCAAATTAGAATCCAATAGGCACCGCTGAGCGAAAGACTCACAGTTGGATCCTTACAACCACTAAGCGGAAGACACACGGTTAAAACCTAACAAGCTCTGAGCGAAAGACTCACGGTTAAAACCCAACAAGCGCTGAGCGAAAGACTCACGGTTAAAACCCAACAAGCGCTGAGCGAAAGACTCACGGTGGGATCCTTACAATCGCTTACCGGAAGACACACTGTTAAAACCTAACAAGCGCTGAGCGAAAGACTCACTGTTAAAACCCAACAAGCGCTGAGCGAAAGACTCACGGTTAAAACCCAACAAGCGCTGAGCGAAAGACTCACGGTTAAAACCCAACAAGCGCTGAGCGATTGATTCACGGTTAAAACCTAACAAGCGCTGAGCGAAAGACTCACGGTTAAAACCCAACAAACGCTGAGCGAAAGACTCACGGTTAAAACCTAACAAGCGCTGAGCGAAAGACTCACGGTTAAAACCCAACAAGCGCTGAGCGAAAGACTCACGGTGGGATCCTTACAATCGCTTACCGGAAGACACACTGTTAAAACCTAACAAGCGCTGAGCGAAAGACTCACGGTTAAAACCTAACAAGCGCTGAGCGAAAGACTCACGGTTAAAACCCAACAAGCGCTGAGCGAAAGACTCACGGTTAAAACCTAACAAGCGCTGAGCGAAAGACTCGCGGTTAAAACCCAACAAGCGCTGAGCGAAAGACTCACGGTTAAAACCCAACAAACGCTGAGCGGAAGACTCACGGTTAAAACCTAACAAGCGCTGAGCGAAAGACTCACGGTTAAAACCCAACAAGCGCTGAGCGGAAGACTCACGGTTAAAACCTAACAAGCGCTGAGCGAAAGACTCACGGTTAAAACCCAACAAGCGCTGAGCGAAAGACTCACGGTTAAAACCTAACAAGCGCTGAGCGAAAGACTCACGGTTAAAACCCAACAAGCGCTGAGCGAAGGACTCACGGTTAAAACCTAACAAGCGCTGAGCGAAAGACTCACGGTTAAAACCTAACAAGCGCTGAGCGAAAGACTCACGGTTAAAACCCAACAAGCGCTCAGCGAAAGACTCACGGTTAAAACCTAACAAGCGCTGAGCGAAAGACTCACGGTTAAAACCTAACAAGCGCTGAGCGAAAGACTCACGGTTAAAACCCAACAAGCGCTGAGCGGAAGACACACGGTTAAAACCTAACAAGCGCTGAGCGAAAGACTCACGGTTAAAACCCAACAAGCGCTGAGCGAAAGACTCACGGTTAAAACCCAACAAGCGCTGAGCGAAAGACTCACGGTGGGATCCTTACAATCGCTTACCGGAAGACACACTGTTAAAAACTAACAATCGATGAGCGAAAGGCACATGGTGGGATCCTTACAAACGCTTACCGGAAGACACACGGTTAAAAACTAATAATCGCTGAGCGAAAGACACACGGTGGGATCCTTACAATCGCTTACCGGAAGACACACGGTTAAAAACCAACAATCGCTGAGCGAAAGGCACACGGTTGGATCCTTACAATCGCTAACCGGAAGACACACGGATAAACCTAACAAGTGCTGAGCAAAAGGCAAACGGTTGGAACCCTACAATCGCTGACCGGAACACTCCTCAGGCGTTGAGCGAAAGACTCATGGGTAGAACCTATCAGACCCTGAGCGAAAGAATCACTGTATGAACATATCAGGCGCTGAGCGAAAGAATCAAAGTTATAACCTAATAGGCGCTGAGCGAATGAATCACGGTTAGAACCTATCAGGCGCTGAGCAAAAGACTCACGGTTAGAACCTATCAGGCGCTGAGCGAAAGAATCACGGTTAGAACCTATCAGGCGCTAAGCGAAAGAATCAAGGTTAGAACCTATCATGCGCTTAGCGAAAGACTCACGGTTAAAACCTACTAAGCGCTGAGCGAAGGAATCAAGGTTAGAACCTATTAGGCGCTGAGCGAAAGACACAAGGTCAGAACCTTTTAGGCGCTGAGCGAAAGAATCACGGTTATAACTTATCAGGCGATGAGCGAAAGACACAAGGTCAGAACCTATTAGGCGTTGAGCGAAAGACACAAGGTCAGAACCTATTAGGCGCTGAGCGAAAGAATCACGGTTAGAACCTATCAGGCGCTGAGCGAAAGACTCACGGTTAGAACCTATCAGGCGCTAAGCGAAAGAATCAAGGTTAGAACCTATCAGGCGCTGGGTGAAATAATCAAGGTATGAACCTATCAGGCGCTGAGCGAATGAATGAAGGTTATAACCTTTTAGGCGCTGAGCGAAGGAATCACGGTAAGAACCTATAAGGCGCTAAGCGAAAGACTCACGGTTAGAACCTATCAGGCGCTTTGCGAAAGACTAACGGTCAAAACCTTACGGGCGCTGAGAGAAAAAAAATCAAGGTTAAAACCTATTAGTAGCTGAGCGAAAGAATGAAGGTGAGAACCTATCAGGCGATGAGCGAAAGAATCAGGGTTAGAAACTATCAGGCGCTGAGCGAAAGAATGAAGGTTAGAACCTATCAGGCGATGAGCGAAAGAATGAAGGTTAGAACCTATCAGGCGCTGAGCGAAAGAATGAAGGTTAGAACCTATCAGGCGATGAGCGAAAGAATGAAGGTTAGAACTTATCAGGCGCTGAGCGAAAGAATGAAGGTTAGAACCTATCAGGCGATGAGCGAAATAATCAGGGTTAGAAACTATCAGGCGCTGAGCGAAAGAATCAGGGTTAGAAACTATCAGGCGCTGAGCGAATGAATGAAGGTTAGAACCTAGTAGTAGCGGAGCGAAAGACTCACGGTTAAAACCTTTCAGGTGCTGAGCAAAAGAATCAAGGCTAGAACCTATCAGGCGCTGAGCGAAAGAATCAAGGTTAGAACCTATCAGGCGCTGAGCGAAAGAATCACGGTTAGAACCTATCAGGCGCTGAGCGAAAGAATCACGGTTAGAACCTATCAGGCGCTGAGCGAAAGAATCAAGGTTAGAACCTATCAGGCGCTGAGCGAAAGAATCACGGTTAGAACCTATCAGGCGCTTAGCGAAAGAACCACGGTTAGAACCTATCAGGCGCTGAGCGAATGAATGAAGGTTAAAACCTATTAGTAGCTGAGCGAAAGAATCAAGGTTAAAACCTACCAGGCGCTGAGCAAAAGACTAACTGTTAGAACTTTACAAATGAAAGTTAGAGTTCACCTTGCATTGTTGAATACACCAGGAGTCTAACCAAACAGACAACCAACTAGAGACGCACATCGTCACAATTCAAGATAAATATTTCAACAGTATTACAATATTTGCAGCATTTTAAAAGTGACTAATGAGTTAGTTTTCAAACCTCTTTAGTTTTATGACAATACCAAAATATTTGCAGCATTTACAAGTTTACTAATGGGGTGTTTTTCAAAATATTTTGATCGTCAATTCTTGAATATTTGTAACATTAAGAAAGACTAGGTATTATTTTAAATTCATCTTATCGTTTAACAATATAAGAATACTTGCAGCATTTAGAAATTTGCTTAAAATGTAGTGTTTGTTCTTATTCATCGCACAGCAATTTTTGACTATTTGCAGCATTAAGAAGTTTGCTAACGATGTAGCCTACAAAACCTTTTTTTTCAGAAAGCTGACCGATGAAGGTGTTACCGTCAGTGTTCTTTATAAAAAACAATATGTTTCATTTTCATTTCTTCTCTCCGATTACATATCGGATACTATTGAATGACAGGCAATTTAAGAACATAGATCGTTATTGAAGAAATTGACAATTATTTACGTCTAACAAGTCAAAACCTTTAAAAAATAAATGTACAATTAATGCATAAGAATGGCAATAGAGGACACGTTTTGTTTAACTTTAAAACTCCTTGTGGGTGGTAAGGTTGGTTTTCATATAATTATTAAATATAATGCCCAGAAATATTTTTACCGGATTTGGTTATAATGGAATAGCGTTTGTCAGATTTGAGGGGGGAGGGAGTCAATTTTGTCGCATTATGCGTCCACGAGGTTCATTAAAAACACTACAAGTGTTTTTATAAAAGTTGTTTTAAATTAAATAACCGCATTGTTTAATGATTTTTCAAAACAATTGTCAAGGAAAGTAAAGTATTATTGGTTAGGAGATAAGTGATAACAGTTACTCGCTTTAAGTTATTGTGAAGATGTATTAGCAGCAAGTAATGCGAATAATATTCAGCAAATAATAATAGTTACGACAAAACAAAGGAAATTAAAAATTTCGTATTTAAAAGTTTAAAATTATTTCGGAAATATAAAACACAACATGAAATGTGTAATGAAAAAAACGTATTAATCATACCTTTGCAACAGTGAAACACCAATGTAACATAAACAAATACAGCATTAAGTCTATACAAGAAGGTCTCCATTGCGACATATAACTGAAATGAAGACTTGATAAGGCTTTATATTATTCTGAAACAATATGTGGCTGAAACCGAAACAAAACTTATAGTTTTGTCTTCTGTTATATTAAAATCTTCCTGTTGTGCATATTACCATTGTGAATCACAGCCCTTCCTTGTGTTATTATTGAACACAATGGGATTAAAGCAGCATTTCTGTATCGTTGCAGTACTTAACACAATGACTAAGGTAAGGCAACACAAATTAATGCAAACAATTTGCAAGATTTAATTTAATGTTACAAAATGTTGTGGTTGAAATAAAACTTCATTGAGATCTGTTTTAATGCAGGCAGTATGTTTCTTTGTTTTTTTATAAAATTGCTTTATAATTTTGGTAAAATATTTTTTTCCTTTCACCATTTATCATATCGTATCAAAATAGTAGCTGTTGTTGTTCATACAAACTTTTTTTATCTAAATTACACTAACCCTTATTGGCATACTTATGCTGGATGGCTAACATTAAATATTTTCTATGAAGTGTTAGACACTTTGCTAGTACTTAATCGGAGCACCAGAAGTATGAAGGTAATATTGCCTGTTAATCGTAAAACAACCTCCGATCATTAAAGGCCCTTTGGTTGCTGCAAAGCCGAAGACTTCCAAAACATTGGAATTAAGCTGACCTAATTATTATACCTTCGAATAGAGACATTGTTTAAGCTATAACCATCCGGTCTTCTTTGTTTATATTGGTTACACTGGGAATGTGTTCTTGAATATCTTAATTGGCATTGATTTAAATGCATTGATCATTTAAACTCTAAAACAATTCATATATGACTAACATTTTTCATGCTAAACTTATTGTTGTTGGTATCATGTAGTGTTCGTTTTTGTGTACATTCGAAGTTATGTCCTTATGTTCGATAAAGTCAACATTTGCACAAACTTGGCTACTAGAGATATAGTTTATTTGTGTGTGCACTGTTAATTTTAAGCAATTTTACCTTTCTGTTTGTTAAATATATGTAAAACGTAGTCCTTTCTCCACTCTTGTTCATAAATATGCAACAAGTGCTGGTGTGACAAGTGTAATCTATATCCCGCTCATGTTAAACCACAATTATTCAGTGTGATTAGCATTGGAAAACAAATGTTAAATCAGTGGTAAACCTTCATCTAGTTAGTAAGTTTATACAACTGAATAGTTATATACTTGTGTACATATGTTTTGTGTTAAAGTTATGTTTCACACCGTCATCGATTGCACTTTAATTATCTAAAAAGGCATCGATATAACTCCTTTGACAAAAGGTTAACAAAAACATGTTAAAACAAGTCCTTTCCGGCATCCACAGCAATTTCGTCATGAACACTTTGCTTTGATTTTTCAAAGAATTAAAAATTTTCAGTTTCGGTTTGGAGTCTAAAAGACAGACTTATGATATAAATGGTGAATTACGGCCCTATTTGTTTTATTCCTATGTTAACCTTGGCTTTGATTTATTTTGATGCATTTTAATAGTGGCATTGCCCTCACAGTATCAGTGTTGTGGTACATAACTAACCATCTTTCAAAAAAGGTGGTCTCTATAAGCAGGCAATTAAATAAGCAGAACCTTTTAATCAAAAAGCCTCGTATTTCCTTTCGAATTTTTAAAACTGTATCAAACATCATGTTGAGAACAAAGAACATATACAAATGTTTACGACCTTAACAATTTAAATTATTAAACGTTCTACATACAATGGATACAATATACATAAAACTCAATTATAATCACAATAAATGCAAGCAAAAGTGCATATTCAGTTGTTCTAAGGTACATTCTGTAATACGTTTTATAAACAATAAGCAATTAATTATCGTAATTATTGAAAAATGTATTAAACTAAGCGATATTTACATTCATATGATATTAACGGATCTCTAAAGCTTAGATGATATTATTAGTATAAACCTAATTTACGATGGTTTGGTCCATGCGATAAGTTTCGCTAAGGGAACGTTAAGGTGGTTTAAGGCATAAGGTTGCTTCGAGTAAGTAAGCTGTACGTTCTAAACTATGTTTGTTCTTCGCAGTAGTACGTATAGGATAGATCACGAGTAGCCATTTGATATGGAATTTATAAGCGAGCGTAGCTACTCGTGATCTATCCGACTTAGACAACAGAAAGTGTATTGCTTGTTTTTCAGTCCGATACCATACATTTGTTTGAGAGAAATGTCAGGAAAACACAGGATACAAACATTTCTAGTATTAAGAACGTCCTTGTAAATAAGTAGGTGCACGATTTGCACGAGATTGACCAGTTGAAATATCAGACAGAAAAACAGTTGTGTGTGAGATTTATCAAACACTTTTTCAGGCCTATGATTGGCCGGCTGCAGGTAGCTGTTGTCTAAGAGATTGAATGCAATCAACTTAACAAATGTAATTACAGTGACAAACGCGATAACCCAATGTTTTACTTCAGCACAGGCTGCAAAATTACGTATTTCGAGATATATTCAAATTGTTAGGCATAATTACATATTGTACATATACGATAATAAAAAAACTTGTCATCTGCTTGCTGTTTTTGTATATATAAAATTTATAATAAAACTGACAGATAATTGAAATCTGTCTTCTTGATCTACATTTAACTGAAGGCGGGTGTGTAGCCTTCCATGACCACAAAAGCTTGTTCGTAACTTCGTAACAGTTTTAGGTATTTTTTTATTTTTGCATAAATTCATTGAAAGTAATACTAAAATAATATGTCGTTACCAGACTTTCAAAATTCAAACATTTGTTTATGGAATACCTTAAGTCATTAATCAGTTTAGAAAACATCCAAACCTAAAACCACGTTAAAACAAACTCGATAGCGCCTTTCTTAAGCGAACTGTTTTGTCATCGTCGTACTATCGCTTCATCATCATCGTTCTTTCGCGTTATCATCATCGTACTATAGCTGTATTATCATCGTACTATCGCGTAATCATTAGCGTACTATCGCGTCATCATCATCGTACTATCGCGTCATCATCATCGTGCTTTCGCGTCATCATCATCGTAATATCGCTGTATTATCATCGTACTATCGCGTCATCATCATCGTACTTTGGCGTCATCATCATCGTACTATGGCGTAATCATCATCGTACTATGGCGTAATCATCATCGTACTATGGCGTCATTATCATCGTACTACGGCGTTATCATCATCGTACTTTGTTGTAAGGGCAGTTCAAACACTCTAAACCTTTAACAAGTGAACCTATATTTGAATGACAAACTAAATAAAGTCTACGAAATCTATCTTAACATTTATAAGAGTATATTTCATATCATAATTTCTAAAATACCATAATCGTTAAACCTACATCGAAAGACTCTTGATGCCACACTTGAGCCCGGGACATGCTTCATAGTAAAACATTAAAACAAAAATGCTGGATTAATATAGAGAACCGAAAGACCCATTGTCAAATGTCAAGAAAAAGGACGATATTGAACATGGTGTTGAAGGTTAATACTGCGCTGATATTTCAAGAACATTTAAATCGGGACATAAATCTCTCAAAGGTAAGCTTTTTGTACGATATAATTGTGATATTATCAAGATGATGATTATACTTCGATGATGACCTTTTTGGCAGCCACGCTTTTCAACAACTTAATAAACTTTTGACGGTATTTTGAAATAAAGTACAAATACGTTTTTGTGTTTTTATTTACGTTATATTGTTATTGAAAGATTTCCAATTATCAGGATAAATAATTATAATCATACTTTATTATGTTATAATTGCACGTTTATTATTGTTTTTAAGAATTAAAACGCACATGACTCCTATGAAATACTTAAACATAAATCTGAATCATACTATGAGTTTGAATAAAGTAAACCAAGAAGCCAAATATGTTAAGAAATAAAAGCCTTAGATACCATAAAAAGAGTCACAACATCACTAGCAAACAATGACAACACAAACATCTATTTATCTGTATAAATACTATGTTGTGAGTACCGCCATGGACTGATCATGGATTCCAAATTGTTGTTTTTACTATTAACCTGAGTAAAACTGGGTTAAGTCTAACACTGCGTTTCAACTCGTTAACAATGCTTGTAAAAGTCAAGACATTTCGTTTAATCTGAAATTGAAATGCGACGTTCATCCTGAACCGGACCCTACATCACATACCTCGATAAATTGAGGAATAGACTTTGTAAACATGAACAAGAGAGACAACTAAAACACCCACGTGTAATTTGTTCAAAAGGAGTGACCTCCAGAAGTTAAGCCATAAGTTGTGATATATGTGATGGCTGGACTCACAATAAATGTTCCCGATATATTTCCGATTATCACTATTTGGATATAACACCAGTGAACTAATATGTTTTATTTGTTAGAAGTGGACACATTTGTCAACAAAGAACCCATTATGAAACAAAGACCACTGAACATTTTAGACATAACAACCTTAATTGTTTTAACGAAAAGAGATTAATTTTATACATTTTAATGTCGGATCATTATTACCAAAACTATCTGAAATCTATAAGTTTGTATTGTTATTTAGATTTGCAGCAATAGCATATTCAAAAAACTGACTCGATGAAACCGTTACCTATGCATAAATCTGCAATGAGAGATGGAACATCATCATAAAGGGCAGGAACCGACAAGGCGGAAGTGTGTGTATCTCCACTAGTGAACAATTACCTTTCAGAGAAAGTATTGATTCAGAAATGAACAATGTTGAAGCTGTCATGAAATACTAAAACATGCATAAATATAAATCATACTATGAGTTTGAATAAAGACTACGGTAAATAAACCAAGAAGCCAAATATGTTAACTGTTATAACGAAAAGAGATGAATTTTATACATCTTAATGTCGGATCATTATTACCAAAACTATCTGAAAGTTTGTATTATTATTTAGATTTGCAGCAATAGCATTCTCAGAAACCTAACTCGATGAAACTGTTATCTATACATAAATCTGCAATGAGAGATGGAACATCATCATAAAGGGCAGGAACCGACAAAGCTGTCAGGGCAGAAATACTTTACCGAAGACTAAACTTTTTTAATAAGTTCGTCGTATTTACCACTTCAGTCTGTTTTATCCAATTTTAGATCAGACTCTCTTGGTGATTTTGAGTTTTTGTCATCTTGAAAAGAAACCAATCAATTTTCGTCAGGTTTTTGACATTGTAAACTTCTAGAATAGCCACATTTTTGTAAGATCGTATTTAATCAAGAAAACGTGTAATAATGTGAAACATATGCCATGATACATGTGGGTCTTAGTGACCACCTACCCATTTTAAAACAGATCAGATGACTTTATTCTTTGGCTTCAACAATATGAGTGGTCTTGTAAGTTTACTGCCAGCTATGTACTGGGATCATGGTTTATTTTAGATGAAATGTTTACATCCGTCGCCCTTGTCAAAGAAGTTACTCTAAAACGAGAAGCCTTCGTTGGACTAGACATTCTATGCCTTATTAAGAAAATATATTTTTATTGTTTTAAATTAAAAAAAATACCTAATGAAACTGAGTGCCACAAACTATGTTAACACAATTGTAATGCAAAGAGAGATAACACAGCTAAGTCTCAATTTCTGGATGAAAAAAATAATAAATTATTATTAAAACATGATTATTCAAGTGGTAATTTATCTCATTTAGTGTTTAATTTTGAACTATGTTTAATTTAATTGATTAACAGCCTCAACATATCTCTAAATATAACACAATATATATTTATGAACAGCGTTAACATATCTCCCCCTCAAAAACGATACGTCTTATACTCGGCCTGTAATTGCTTCTATATTCCGACCTCTTTGGTGAAACTTTAATATCATGTAGCTTTCCTGTGGACACAAGACAGGGCAATTGTAAGAAACAATAAGTCGAGCACAAAGCGCATGAGAACCATAAAAAAGCAAAACGTTTTATAATATGAACACACCTATTGTAACATTTCTAGGTGTTCTCACCCGCCTCGTTCACTGGTCAACTATATCATATTTAGCTTATGTATTGGATTGAGTATTAATTTCTTTTTTTAATATATGACTTTTAAATTGATCAGCTCCAAATGATTCAGAGATCGATCGGCAAATCAATTGGTTATATCATATTTCACCTGCTCATAAGTATGCTCAAACTGTAGAATCAAATTAGTTTTCTTCAATTTAATTTGTTTCAGGCATAATGTTTAATATGCTGTTTACAAGATGCCTTATATCATAAAAATAGAGGACCTTATTCATTGATTTCTATTTTTTAATCTCAATGTCCTCTTAGTTAGCAACTGAAATATATTAAACTTCCAGGAGGTGGATTTAAATACGAATAGTAAGTACCTGCTTTATTATAATCGTTATTATTATTATTAATGTTATTATCATTGGAGCGTTAAGTTGTAGCTTAAACAAGGATTATACACTGCTAGGCATTGTAAATGTTTAAATCAAACGTAATGCAATCTTATTTCAGTAAGGCAGATCATACGTGTAATAAACCAGAAAATGATCATTGTACTTGTCAATATCGAGCAATTCAGGATTAGATACAGATACAGAGAGCCTGTCATATTTGTACAGCTTGAAAACCGCTGACATTTAACTTGTCAAATAACCACTATTTCCTTCAATTGAGTTCATGGTTTGCATCAAGACACCAGTCGTCCAGTATTTGTGGGAAAGGAGGTCAACATGATGTATGAACGAAGTTGGTCTGGTTTCATTCATTGTCGTGTGTGCTTCCATTCGAGGCCGTATATTTTGCTGTGAAGAAACAATATAGTAGCCAGGCCGACGGACAAATATTTCGCCTTCGAGTTCCAAGTGTACGCAGTTATCCGCGTAATAGGTTCGACCGTTTTTGTTCCACAGGACCTTGTGATGACCTGAAATGGAAATTAAATTATAAGAAAATATCAGATATAGAAGAAACAATTATTAAATGATTTATTATACTATTTTGTTTTTTCTTACCCTTAACAATATCGCTAGGTTTGAACTCCACAATTCCTACTGCTTTAGCAATGGGCTGCTTGTCGTTTATAACTCGTTCACAAGCAGCATACTCTTCTGCTAAATCAATGAGACCTGTATAATGTAACACAAAAATTACATTATGTGTAATTAATGAATATTAGAAATGTTCATACACCAAGTATGAACTGTTTAAGCGATTCATTTATTGTTTATGGATCCGTATTTTCATTCATTGGCAATTAATCTTGACTCATACTTACTTTGACCAGAACTGCCGTAGTGATAGTGTTCTGCCATTTCCTTAAGAGTAAAATTAAGTGTATGTCAGACAAGAGAAGTATAAACAAACTGGAATTGAAAACGAGTCAAGTAAATACTTTTCATGGTTAATAAAATCCCACTAAATTTAAGTAAAATAAAACAAAGGCATTGGCACATCTATCTTTGAATAGTCTAAAGGTCTAGCTGAAACTAAACTTTAAGATCAATGACGCAGTTTCAGTGTAGCAGTGTAGCTGTGTCGATGTGCAATACTTTTTAAACAGTTTTGAATATATGCACTGTCCTGTGTGTTGAGTTTTGTGGTGTTCTTTCTTGTTTCTTGTTTGTGAGTTTTTGTCTTTGGCGATTGCCCAGTACCATTAAACCGGGTTACTGTTGGCTACTGAGCTTGTTTCTGTAGTTTTTCACGTAAGTATTGCACGAAACATTGGGTTTGCAATTGTTTTGAAGAGAATTTCTGCGTTACATTTAGCATCAAATTTCTTGTATTTCAATGCATTCTTTTAATTTAAAATTATTATTTTTAGAAAAATCTGGTAATGTCAATGTCATGTTCTTTGATCGGACCGTTTTGATTTGCTTAATGATTTACCATTTGAAACAATATCTGGATAATCTTGTTGAAAAAAAGAAAGATGAGGAAGGCGTGGAATAACATGATGCTAGCAGTGTGTACATGTACTACACTGTAGTATTGTTAAAATAATATGTCTTTTTCTGTATGCTGTACTTTTTTTTTGAAATGTTTAAAAAAACTCGTCTAAAGGAGATGCTCAATTACTGCTATAACGAATAACATCAAAGAAAGACCGTATGTGCATTACTTCGATGTTTCAATTTATTAAAGTAACACATGTATAACAAACTAAAAATTTGATTGATAAACTTTTAACCACTTACTTAATAATGCATTTATGGTAAATATTAATTACTGATAACAAGATTGTAACTGGTATTTAATAGCAGAAGTCGTAAAAAATATTAAATAATTGGTGAATGCTTAAATATTTCCTGTGGCCTACTTTCGTCTCATAAGGTGGAGATACCATGTTTTATGCTCATTTTATTAAAAAAACTCGGTATCCTTCATAGGAACAATTGTTTTTGACATTTATTTATGCTTGTTCGTATGTACAAACAATTATATTAATTGGGATCAATCTTAATTGCGAGTAAAAGTGCATCTTTAACGGTTTATAGGTATTTATGGCGTGTTTAAATATTGCTAGTTTTTTTTTTAAATAAATCATTTTCATTACATAATATCATAACTCTTTAAGGTATCTTATATTTATTCAGCAATCATACGCCTACATAGAAGATTTTCAATTAGTCACTTCCTATTTTATCCAAGCACACTTAAATACACGCACGCATGCACACACACACACACACACACACACACACACACACACACACACACACACACACAACACACGCACGCACGCACGCACGCACGCACGCACGCACGCACACACACACACACACACACACCTGTACCACTGAAGTGTGAAGTCAATTGCAAAAACAGTATTTGAGTTCTGAGGAAAAAAAAACAACTTCAACTAGAACTTCCATGAAACTTTTAAGTCAATTTAGTGTCAATGTCGTCAACTATTGTGTGGCGTATGAAATTAATTAAATTAAAGATATAGAAGTTATAAGTGAACATCCCACCATGCCTTAAAACTTTAGCCTAGCTAGTGTTACCCTGACGGATTTCGAATAATACCTAAGGGATATTGTAAAACTTTTGGAGCATTTATTGCAACTGTAGTTTATTACTCATGTAAAGAAAATCAAAAGAATTACAACGTGTGCATCTTACATTTTGAAAACGTAAAATTGTCAGGAAGTTACAAGTCCTAACAGTTCACATTGCGCAATTTGAATATTCCAAAATCCAATATCTAAATATTGTCAACTTAAGCTGATAAGAAAATCATCAACGCATTATTATTTTCCAACCTGACGAATTCTCAGATAAATATGAATAAAACCATACTTAAGGGTAAGTCAAAATGTTTGGAATACTACTCGATGTATGTAAACAAATAAATAAACAATTACGAAAACATATGTATTATATAAACTTATCATAGTTATAATTATGTTGACCTTTTATTACTAAAAACTATGCCGAATCGTCTTAGCGACTAAAAGCATTCGGCTATTTTACTTTTCATCATTGAATTTGTTCCAATTACGCAATGTGAAACTGTTAGGACAAATCAAGTAACAACTCATGTAAGATCAAATCTAATCAGCGATAACCATGAATAAAAGTTTATCAATAATTATTCTGTGTTGTGTTGAATCATTTTTTAAAGGCTGAATAATGTGTTCTTGATTTCTAAATATTGTATGAAAAGTTAATTCAGATTTTTTAAGCGATGCTGCCAATAAACGATAAAAACGAGTTATGTATGTAACCTTGGTAATATCGCATAGTTTAACATTAGAGCGTTTCCAATCTTAATTTGTCTTGGAATTGTTTGTTCAGTGTTGTAACGTCCACACTACGGTCAATGTTTTGTCCTTTCACTTTGCTTTAAGATCGACAATGAGGCAAGGAAGAGGTACAACAAGTGACTCATGTCCGCATTCGACAAATATTAAATCCTTCTTTAGGCTTTGAAGCTTGCAATACATTGCCTTGTATTTTACAATCGATTGAATCTACTTGATAAACAACATGCAGTGATCGTATGCAACGTAAACATAAAACTGTGGATTTGCAGAACTAGTTCACTTTTTTATGTAGGACCTTGGTAACTTATACTCGATTTCAACACTTTTTAAGGCCCTCTCTAAATAAAACTTGATTTCACTCGTTTAATGTGTTTAGAAAATATATGTTCATCGAGTATGGTATTTGAGCAAATAATATATAACGATAAAAAATAAACTAACTTTCTCGAATAGATTACATTTAGCAAGTTGATATTTTAAATGAAAGCTCTCTGGCATCATTACTATGAAACTCTGATTGAAACGATATTTCTTCCTTAGCAGACAATTTTAACCTTTGCATTTATCTGTACATAATGCATATTCAGTGATACTTAGAAAGCATAACTATCCCAAAATATATCAGATTTTGGCTAAAAATGTAACAAAAACAATATTTTGTAATAACTGTATTTGTCTACGTCAAAGTACATGTATATGAAATAACAATACTAACAAATTAACAAATATAATAAGCACGTTTTATTTGCACTTTAGCTCTTTTCAGAGGATAATCTTGTAAGTTGACTTACCTTAGATCTATCTATTCATCCATCCATCCATCCATCTATCCATCCATCCATCCATCCATCCATCTATCCATCTATCTATCTATCTATCTTTCTATATATATATAAATGTTTATTGCATGACAACATTATACAACGTTTTTAGCAAAAACAAACAGTGAATGGAGAAAAGTACATGTACATGTACATTGAAAAATTTTAAGAGTATAAACAAACAGGAAAGATGTAACATCCTGCGACAATTGAATAAATGTTAGTAACATTAACAGTAAACATTTGTAGGCATTATCAAATTCGTTAATATTAGGCCAGTGACAGTAGTATGGTTTAAAAAATTTAACTCTTAGGTCTCTATAATTTGGGCAGACAAGTAGAAAATGATATTCTGATTCTATCTGATTCATGTTGCATAGTGTACATACTCGGTCATTTAATGGCGTGTTGGTATACCTGCCAATCTCAATACCCAATCTGTGAGAGGAAAATCCAAATCTTGCTAAAGCAAGTCGGAATTTGTATTCATGAATTACATCTAAATATTTTTCTCGTATAAAAGTGTGCTTAAAAATAGCATACGTTTTTAGTCTAGGCGAATTATTTATCTCAGAATACCAGCTTTGGCAATACGTATCCATTATTCTCCTCTTAATTACTTCTAGTGTGTACATATCTATAGACTCATTTGTCCAAATATCGGAGAAGCCGTACTCGTTCAAAATAGTTTTAACTTGAGAAGCCCAATTTTTATTTTTGTATGTCTTATTGTCGAAATCGTCCCTTCGTAGAAGCTTATATGTGCGTTTAACGAGACTGTTGTCCTTAAGTGAAATAACCTTATTCCAATATTTAATTAAATTAACTTTTCTGTAAATAGAAAGAGGAACCCTTCCTAATTCACTGTACAAAGCACTGAGATTCGTCGATTTTTTAGCTCCCAAAATATAACGCAAAAACCTCACATGAATCATTTCTATATCCGTTGCGGGATTCATTCCCCATATTTCCGAGCAAAAATTCAGAATAGAGCCTACTAAAACATCAAACCATTTTACTTTTTGATGAATAGGTAATTCAACGGTATTAAATATCTGGTATAGCTTAATAAGAGAAAACGATGCGTGCTCTGCAATCATTTTTGAGACCTGTTGAAATTGCCGTTCTTAAAAAGGTTTATTCCCAAATATTTAAATGAATTAACGACTTCTATAGGTTCATTGTAGATATACAAGTTCACATGCGTGGTCCTCCCGTTTTCGAATATCATAGCTTTAGTTTTTGATACATTTATTTTCAGTCCCCAAGCGTTGCAGTAGGTTTCAACGTCGTGTAACATTTTTCTAAGACTTTCAGGAGATTAAGCAAAGAGCACCATATCGTCGGCATAAAATAGAAGAACAAGTTTGATATCTTCCAAAGTAATTATTCCGGGTAAATCTGAGTTAATATTGTTAATTAGGTCATTAATGAAAAACATTGCCAAAAGAGGCGAACTGGGATCCCCCTGTTTAACACCAAGTCCGGTCGTTTCAAAGAAGGGGGACAACGACGATTGGTATCTGACGCACGATTTGACACAGTTATACATTGCTTGAAGAGCTTTAACAAAGTGGTCGCTTACATTTTCAGTTAACAACTTCTGCCATAGAAAGGTGTGGTCAATTCGGTCAAAAAATTGCTGATAATCAATAAACACACAATATATTTTTTCCTTCTCACTCAGAGTCTTCATAATGATCGAATGTAGAATAAATATACAGTCTGAGATTGATTTGCCCTTTTGGAAACCAAATTGATTTTCTGTAAGTTTTTCATTTTGTACAGACCACTTGGTTAACCTGTTAAGTAGGATTTGCGAGTAAATATTAGCTATTATGTTAATAAGGGTGATACCTCTATAGTTTTTTAGCCTCGTTTGCATCTCCTTTTTTGAAAACGGGTGCAATTATACCCCTACCCCACGATGCAGGGTATTCATGATTAAGAAATATATGATTATACAATGATTTCATAAATGGAATAATTATATCTATTGACGCTTTAAAGATTTCGGCTGGTATCTGATCAATGCCTGCACATTTATCATTATTTTGGGAAATAAAGGCGTTTCTTATTTCCGGCCAAGTTTTTGAAATGAGTATACAGGTCATCCAATGTTAAAGTATCCGCATGTACATTCGTTTTGCGAGATCTCCCTTTTATTTTTTTCCAGAACTGTCTTTTTTTTGACGCCAAGTTATTTATCTTTATACCTTCTTCTCCTCGAAATTTCATAAATGCCTTCTTTTTGGTTTTATATAGCGCGCTGCAATAAAGTGTGTTCTATTATCGTCAGTCGTATTTCTATTATATATATTCCTCCGACGCTTAAATTCTCGTTTGTCATCAAAACATTCCTTATTAAACCAATCTTTGTTTGATTGTTTATATGTACTTTTAGATTTTCCCACGGTCTTGCCAAATATCGTTTTCGCGGTAGTAAACAATAGATCAGAGAAATCATTTACTACGCTCTCTACCGGCTCAGTGTGCAATGACGCGGAAAGGTGCAATAATACGTCACTCTTACTCATGAGTTGACCTTGAAATAACGGGATCTTCTCATTGTCAAATATAATTTTGGACTCTCCCTTTTTAGGGGGGATCTCACTTGTAGTTGCATCGTTATCATCGTTTGTATTTATACTTAACGCGAAAGAAATACAGGCATGATCAGAAAACTCGTTAAATTCATTAACAGTGAATTTGTCAATAAAATCAAATGTATCGTATTTAAGTAGCAAACTCTGGTACCCCTACTAGAGCAGAAGGTAAAATCGCCAACATTTTTATCATTACCTAGTCTGCCATTTGCTATTAATAATCCTGTGGCCTGACACAAGTTAATCAAATTTCGCCCACTAAAGTCAATAACTTTGTCTTTACTGGCCCTATTTACCGAAATATCGTTAAATTCTCTAATAAAAGGTTGATTTTCATCTAAATATTTATCATATATAATAAAATCTATATTATCTGCGGTACGACTATTAAAATTGCCCGTGCAAAAAGTATAGCCAAGATTATCATATTTAACAATATCTGATTCTAAGGTTTCAAAGAAATCAAATTCATTCAAATTATTTGCAGTAAACGATTTTGAATTACTTGGTGGTCTATATGCATGACATACATAAACATCATTATTGTGCATGAAGATAGAATGATCCAACTTTACCCAAATAAGTCCATTTTCATTTTTGTCAATCACTGAAATATAGTCCTTTAGAAAGCTTTTATAATACAACGAAATTCCACCACTATATCGTCCTGAACGTTTTGAGATTTACGTCCGAAAATATGCTCGCAACAGTAATCACTTATATCTAAATTGAGATTGTTTGTTGATGATATCACTCACTAAGAAAGATAATGTCATAACATTGGATTAACTTTATAAAATCACTATCAGCTAACTTGCGTTTTAGTCCATGAATGTTCCAGGATGCTATATTTATGGAATACTCCTGGTGACGTCCCTAGCGGTCTCCTTCGGGTTGTGGTGCATACGGGCGGCCGTTGATGTACAGCTTCTTACCGACTATGTTTGTCTCACTGAACTGGTTAGAGATCACTTTTAAATAAAGTGATCTCTTATAGACAGCTGGGAAATCAAAGTTTAGGAATCACAAATGGCTTAAATTAACAGTTGATCGTAAATTAAAGGGCCTGTTTCTAACAACAGGTATTCACAAATAGATATTTCAAGCAAGGGTCAATATTATAAATGTTTCAAAACGTTCCTTCAATTAACACCAAAGTTTTTACTGTTCCCACTCAACAAGAAACCATAGGCTACCAATAGGACACCAGTCAACGAAAGACTTTCTCAAACATGTTACAAACTTGGTGAAGACTTTCATTTCTTATGTGAATTCCTTGAATTTGTTAAAGAACGTAAACAAATTTTTAGACTATATTTTTACAGACATCCAAACATTACACACTCGAACAATTGTTTATTAATGCTAATAAAAACATTTCTAAAATATCTGCAAAATGTCAAATGATAATTTCAGACATAATAGGTAAGCGCAGTATGTTGTAATATATGTAATCACTGATTGTTAGCATTCCTGGTTAAGTACAAGTCAAAATATTTATTTTATATATCCCATATACTTCAATGTTGTATTATTGTCCTTGTTTCTTTTTGTTGTTGTTGTTTTTTTTTTTGTTGTTTTCGTTTTGGTTCCTTACTAAAGAGTGACACAACCTTTGTTGAAACTAGTATAAGGACAATAATACATTTTTACCATATGCTCTTTATATTCTTATAAGTATCAAATCTAAATAGTTATGTTAAAGATTAATAATGTTATATCTGATTTGAGCCTCTATACTTCATTGACTTTAATATGCACTTCAATAATGTCATGTTGTACATAAATTTGAGATAATATTGACTTGTATTGACTTGACTTTAATAATTCCAGTATGATTGTTTTTCATACAAATGACACTTTGTGTTAAATTGAAACCTCGAAATAGGAAAACTAATACTATTTTTCAGAAAAAATAGCTTTTCAATAGCAATACTAAAAGTGCACCATATTTTTTTCAGCTAGCGATTTAAGACTTTTACCAGTCAACAAAATAGAAAAGATTTCACCCAACAATATTCGCTAAGCCAGAAAATGTTTTCATGGATTGGATAGAAAACAAAGAAAAAATACCTATTTTTTGACAAACACAAATATATTTTTCGATATGTTTTAAAATATTACTTTTTACTTCAAGTGGTTGAATTAATTGTTCAGCATGCACTCATTTCAGTGGATTTTACAAGTAATGATTAGCACATGAGTTATTTCAGAAAAAGACAATACATTATAAATAAGATCATACTGATTTTTAGATCAGGAGCATAATTTTTTTTGTAAAATTTTATTCATTAATATGCAGAATTTATCAAGTAATTCAAGAAAAACCTCCTTTTGTGGGAGAAAAGGCCTCTTTAACCAGTACGCTCTGCGATGAAACTGTCCTTCAATAATCGTTGATTACACACATTATTAAGCAAAATGTACGTTGCATGTGCTGTGATTAATTCACATGTGCAAAATAAATGTGACTCAATGCTGATCATTGTTAACATTTTCTGATATTTATTTTTCATGTTTCAAAACTTATCAACATAGCCTAGGTGCGACCGGAAATCAAACTGTTGAAAATTATCTATCAGTGAACTGTGAATTATTATGCATCTTTTCGTATGATATCTCTATATTTTATGAGTAAATACGAAAAAAAAATGGAAGTCAAGTTGTGTATTAAGTACGTTCGACATTGTCACAGAATAATTCCATATTATCCCATAGCTGTGGATAAGTGTACATGCTGGGACTGAGACATCAAATGCATTTGGCTTGTGTTAGATGAGATAACAGGGCTGGCAGCGGAAAACATTTGTGAAGTCCATTGGAACTGCGGCTATATATTTCTTGTCATCAAGAGTTTCTTCATTCAGAGCTCCTCGGCCATTTTTATCGAAAACAACCTCGGATGTATTTGGACAGTTAACACACTCAAAAGTGGTACGTTTAAGTCCGCTTCAAGTAGATCTCGTAGTAATTGTATTGAGCAGTTAAACTTTATGACTTAACTCTTTGGAATCTTAATTATGTTTGCAATAAAACACTTCACTGGCAATTTAAACTTAGATCTATCAATAAATACTACTCGAAAACACTACATTTTTAATAATGATATTATTCAAAAGTTTACGAACTTATTCAACTGATGTATCGGAATACATCCGAGGTTTTATTCGATAGAAATGGCCGCGGAATTCCGAATGGAGTTTCTTTTTTCCAATATTCAACCAGCCTTCACAGGGTAGTTTGAAATTTATATGTCGACAGAAATAGATGAAAAATGTTATCAAAATGATTGATCAGTCGCCCTCTAATGCTCCGTGCATATACGGTGGACTTTGATTGTGAAATACCAACTCGTCGGTATTTATTGTCTATAAATGGGTCTTTAATCTTAAACAAGAGGGCCAAGATGGCCCTATATCGCTCACCTCAGTAAAACTTTGTGCTATAGACTTGTTGTTTATTAAAGGGCAATAACGGGGATTTGGCTTCTCTGATGCATGAAATTGTTACCTCGAGAGTGTTAAGAAGGTATTTCAAAATTACGGTTCGGTGACCTAGTTTTTGACCACAGATGACCATATTCAAACTTAAGCTAAAAATCATTGAAACAACCTTTGTGACAAATTTCCAGGATAGTTGGGCTGAAAATGTTACCTCGAGAGTGTTAACAAGATATTTCCATAGTTGGGCTCTGTGGTCGAGTTCTTGACCCCAGATGACCCATATTCAAACTAGAGCTAGAAATCATTAGAAAACAACCTTTCTGACAAATTTCCATGATATTTGGGCTGAAAATGTTACCTCGAGAGTGCTTACAAGGTATTTCCATAATTGGGCTCTTTGACCTAGTTTTTTATCCTAGATGACCCATAATCGATCTAGAGCTAGAAATCATCACAACAACCTTTGTGACAAATTTCCAGGATATTTCCGCTGAAAATGTTATATCGAGAGTGTTGACAAGGTATTTCCATATTTGGGCTCTGTGACCTTGTTTTTGACCCCAGATGAACCATACTCGAACCTGAGTTAGAAATCTTCAAAAGAACCTTTCTGACAAGTTTCCAGGATATTTCGGCTGAAAATGTTGTCTCGAGAGTGTTAACAAGGTATTTCCATATTTGGGCTCTGTGACCTAGTTTTTGACCCCATATTCGAACTCCTCCGAGTAATTACTGGGACAAACATTCTGACCAAGTTTCGTGACAATTGAGGCAAAAATGTGACCCTAGACTGTTAAAATCTAAGTGTGGACGGACGACGTACGACGTACGACGGACGACGGACAATCATCGATCCTAAAAGCTCACCCTCAGCCTACGGCTAAGGAAAGCTAAAAAGAATAACTTGTGGTGGCTTAGGATTAACAGGTTATACTCATAGACTGATGATTAAATTGAAAATAATTCTGATGGGCACATTTTAAGTATCTTTGGAATAATTATAATTTTGAAAGGAATCAGATCTATTCCATTTGATCGCTTTTAGAGGGATTTAACCTATCAATATATTTCCCAATATCTTCATCGGCGATCGGGATGATATTAAATTTAGCTAACAACTGACAATGTTCCTATATGAGTACGTGTCAATACTACAGAGTTTATCTTTTAACTGAGTTCCAGATCTTCCAATATGTTTCGCTATATTTATGTAAAAATGTAAGTCTTATTTTCTTCCAGTTTTTGATCAGAAACAAATGTAAGGTTTTATAAGAAAACAAACTATTATAACTACCATTGTGCGAGGATCATGAGGGGCGCTGCGAAATATGCATATAACCGTGTGTTTCTAAAAACTAGACACAGTGAGAAGGTAACGCATTTTTCAACAACCAGATATAAATGCATAAACTGTAATATAATTATGAAATATGACAATGTCACAGATAACATCTAACAGAGACATTTGTCTGCTTTCCGACCTACCCTTTTTTCCCGCCCGACACCTACTTTTTACTGTCATCAGATTCTTGTTTTGTGTGTGTGTGTGTGTTTCTCCTTTTAGTGGTATTTATTGACACAATATCATGTAGAATCAATTAGATTAAAGAATTCTTAAAAACTACCTACCGCTAATTGGATACTTTTGGAAGGTGGGTAATTGGTTTGGGCAATGCAAATTGGTAACAAATCGTTGATATGTGTTTCGCCTTTATCCTTAATTTGTTTTTGTTTTGTATAATTGTCTTTCATTCCTTACTGCACTTCTGAATGAATTAAAAACGCGCAAGCGAAGTAGCCGAAATATAACCAAGATCCTGTTTAAAGGGACATTGATCATTGCCAATCATACCAGAGCAAACAAGATTCATATGAAATCCTACAGAAACAAGCTCAGTAGCCGAAAGTTTAAACATATCCCCGTTTAATTGCCCTGGGTAAACGCAAAATACATTAAACACAAAACAAACAATCGCAAACCAGAAACATGGAACAACAGCACAGCACTGGGGGTAAACCAGCATGTGTGCACAACCTCACTCTTATCCCACCAATCACGAATAAAAAAAAAACGTATACCAAGGAGACACACAATTCAACGCGAGGATTTCGCAGTTTTCACATTCGTTTTACGTGACTTGCTTATTCCTATTAAATTAATCAGTATAACTGATTGGGAGATTGAAATATACGCCGTGTACATGAACAGGCAAAAGGCACAGTTGGGTTTCTAGTGTATACTCGCTGTTTGCGCTTAAATCCTTCCTAGTGCTATCATACATGCAATTATAATTATGTAAGACATACACAAAAACATGCGTTACGTATTGAACAGAAAAAGTAGCATGCACCTGTATATGTAGCGTATAACAACCACGTTAATCTAACCGAGTGAGCCCTAGTGTGGGCTGTCAAATGAGGTTAAGGATGTTATAAAACAAGAATACATGTACAAATGTTGTCTAGCATTCAACATTGTCACATCGGTAATCTCGCTGTAGTTGTAGCTGGTCATATGAAGACCATGCTGTTATATAATATTAATACATGTTCCGACGTTGACAGTCGACCACGATTGCCACAAAAGTAAATACGTCATAGAAATAGATTGTCCGATGATACCTAGGTTGTTTCATATCTCGAATACACGACCGGATGTTGACAACATTAGTCCTAGTAATAGATTGTCCGAAAATATCCTTGTTGTTTTATATCTAGAATACACGGCCGGATGTTGACAACTTTTCACGCCAACGAGTGACAGCATGTTTCATACCGGCCTGTTATCTCCATTATTTACAGTATAATTAAAGTGTCGGTATGGAATGTATTCTTTGTTGAGTCAATGTTTGACAGTTTCAAAATGTTAATTTATAAAATTAATATGCTTCGATTTAAGCTATAAATAAACCTGTAGTATCCGTTGTTTAAGTAATTTCAATTACGAGAGTAACTTGTGACGTCACTGTTTTGTATCATGGTGTCACGGGAAACGCTCAATGATTAGCATTCCTTATAAGTGAATAGCTTTGTTATGAATATAAAAAGGTCCCGCCACATTTTACTTGTTTTCGTTCTGAAATGGGAGTTTATGTACAGACAAAACAAAACAAACCCTCTCAACCGTGTTGAATAATTTATAGCTGTCATTCATATATTGTACATGTATATACATACATTTAAAGACTTAGTTATGTTGATAATATAGCCGAAACAACTTGAATAAACCCAGCATCCAATAACATTAACAAAGACTCTGTCTTATTAAAGGCAGAAGGCGCAAGACCAAATCACTTAAAGTTTATCATTGCGTGTTGTATAATTTAAATTTACCGCCATTTATTCATAGAGTTCAAACGATGTATAAATATTTAGTATCAGCTATTTGCAGCAGATCCAACACACTTCTACAATATTGTTGTAGAAGTAGTATTCAACAATATATATTAACACGTTTTTCACTCTCGACGTAAGAGTGAATGAACTTGGACCAAAGCTTTTAAAGCTGCACTCTCACAGATGTACCATTTTTACAACATTTGTATATTCTGTCTCGATAAGAGCAATTTTTTGCGTAAATATCTGCAGACCAATGATAAAAGGTTGCTGACAAAAGATCAGATTTTCATATTTCCGTTCGAAAAATAATATTTTATGGCTTAATCCGTTACTAACGGTTTAATAGAAATGCATTTAACATCAATTTTTGAACTTAAATATAAAAATCTTCGATCTATTTTTTGTCAGCAGTCTTATATAACTGGATTTTTGCAAAAATTGGCTCGTTCAAAGACAAGAAATTAAAAAGTTGTCAAAACGTTCAATATGTGAGAATGCAGATTTTCAATAAATTTTTGTGCTAAGTTTTCAGACAACGTCACGTGGTTCTGAACATCATTCGGCTGGTTTTTAAAGATAAATATTCATCTATGAACGACATTGAAGAGTGTGAATACGTTCCAGGTGTCAGATAATCTCCGTTTAAGTTTACGCGAAAGCAAACATTGTACCACCACGCCCCATGATATACTGAAGCACAGTTACCGCCATATAGGTCATTGTCCCTATCAAAGGTCGTGAACGCCATATTAATTGCCCCGTGTGTGCTCGTGAGATCATCAGCCATTGCAGATGAAACTGAAACAATAAAATAGTTTAACAGATTGTATTTGTTTTCAAGCATAAAGTGTATGTACGGGAATAAGTTCTTTTATCAACGATCGTATCCTACGACCACCTGCTTTATCAGTGTCCCTGATTAGTAATGATACATATTCAGAAAAAGATCCAAAGGCGGCAGGCGCCAGTCAAATAAAATTTGAATTTCTAAGAAAACCTTTAAATTAAATGTGCGTAACTTAATTCAACGACATAACAATTGTGTTGAATTGTCGAAATAATAATATCGTTTATAATACATATACTATATACTTCCGCTGTAGTCTGTTTTGTTTCCAATGCGCAATATGTATGTTGGAGGGGCCTCTATTCGGAACCTAGGATAAACTACATATCCGAGGTTTCCATTAGCTCTTTGTATATCGATTCGTAATTCGTTGGTTGTTCTTGACGTCATCTCATGCACCAGGGACAATCCTAATATGTGAAAAACCTTCATATATGTAAATTTATTTCTAAAAAGTTCAAGAGATATAACCTCTAGTATTACAGTAAAGGATTTTACACAGGATGATGTGTAGGTATATGAAATAATCATATTTATGGTGCGACCTGTCGATTCAACCTGAAGGTTCGTTATATGATTTATTCATTATTATTGTATCACCAGTCTTTGTAATATATTTCCGTAAATAAAACGCACACGAGTATGTATTTACTATTTCTAAGACTTAAAAGGCCATCAGTCAGTTGTGATATTGTACTATGTTAAATAATCATACACTGACGTCTTACCAAGCCAAAACTCCCCACTTAGTGAACCAAACCCGGCCTCATAGGAAAAGAAGTTCCGGTAGAAATCGACACTTCCGTTGACGCGATGCTGAAACACCTGAAAACATATTGGGTCTCTAGAACGTTTTTAAACAAATAGTACGGTATGATTCATCCAGTGACAGGCGATGTTTGTATACGGACGGTGGTTACTTTAAATAATTATCGGTTTATGTATTGTGTTTTTCTTTATTCTTCGTTGTTTTCAAATGATTCGTGCTCTTATGAGGCTTATTTGTGTATTTTTTTAGGTATTGAAAATTAAAAGAATTAAAAAGTGTGCGGGTACGGCCATAAACGCTAGTTTACCCCCCCCCCCCCCCCAAATCGGTTTAAATTAACGACAATACCAAGGTGATTATTCAATAATTCATCTGTAAAGCTAATTTGATCAGGGTGTGGTTAATTGGTCAATGGCGATGTGTGTTGTGTATATGTTTGTGTCTCTAGCTTATTGGTTTTAAATGGTTTATTGTATAGCTGCCCCAACAAGTATATGTATAATTTTATGTGTGCACAAAGAAATAAATAACTTTTTGAAAGAAATAGCATTCAAAAATCGTTGCGATCAACTGTATCTTACGACGTAGTGAGCGTCATGAGAACAGGTCACACCAACACGCGTGCATTTTGATGTACAAATACTGTTTTGACAACGAACTTTAAAACATTTGGAAGTTTAAGGTGTGTACGAAAAAGGTCTACGAGTGACTTTCGGGTAGTAGATAAGTTTATAATTTAGTTTGTTTTGAAAAAAGGCTCTGTTTGAACCACAACACACCTCTATTGTTAGATACAAATTTACCGAACGTGTCATACTGTGGTCGTTTTGTTACTATTTAGGAAGACTAAAAAGGGCACGTGGATCAAAATAGATATACTTCATTTTTAAACTATTACTTAAATGTTTGTTTACTCACTCCACTTAATTCATAGTACCTTTAAAGCTAATTACTTTAAAGAATGGAATTTTACAGGCACATTACACTAGTATAACATAGCTATATTTTAATATATATTGCAGCAACAGCACTATTGAACAAACACTTTACAGTAACGTACAAACGGGGACATTTAACATAAAGCATTTTACTTCAAAACACAATTCCTAGTTATACATCAAATCGTTTATATTACCGTCCACCCCCCTCCGTCCGTATCCATATCACAGACCACCTTTGCTTGACTACTTGTGTTCCAGGTTGTGATGACATAGATTGAAGAAGGTAGATCTGGGTGAGCTCTGTGTATCTCAGAGCAATCGGCATACGCTGCAATTTATACACACATACGCTTTGACAAAATCACAATAACACATAGAAAAATGGTTTGCTGCCAACAATTATGATCCCACTTTCGATATCAGAATGATTAACTTTTTCAAAAACCGTATGTTTATTCAAAGAAAGAAAGAAAATGGTCAGCACTAACATAAAATTGATATCGCTCTGTTCAACGCGTTGAATCTTATTTTACTGATGTATAACATCGCTAACGACATATGAATCTTTAGCAGCAGCATTTGTCTACCACGTAAAAATATGCTAAATATGGAATAACTGGCATTGCTAGAAAGTAAAATTATGCTGCAAAAAACGTAACCAAGAGCCCGACAGATCAACATCGGTGAATATATTGATCTCTGAACACTTACCGATACTTTAGTTCATGAAACGACCACATGAATTGCAAGTTTTCGGAAAAGCAATGCCACGATTTTTTGTAAAACTGGGAAACTATACAGATGATTGTTTGAGTTATTTTTCTTATCACGTAAAATATGTATCGCCCTCATACTAGCTGACTTTGACAAGTGTAAGTTTGTTTTCATGGAAAAATGTTTTTGCCGATTTTGTGACCATCTGGTGTCTTGTCCCTTTATTGGAATTTAAATGTAACATTGATGTGTTCGTTTTTCGGCTCATGTTAGTTTTATTGATGGTAACTAAGCCGGAGAAGTGGGTTTACTCCGGGTTCTTCGGTCCCTCCAATAACACTAGACCACACGCTCGCGCAACATGGTGCCAATAAGAGTAACTTAGTCTAAGCTTATATACCTGTCTACATTATCCTTGTCCACGAAACAATGTTTTTACACATGACTTCTGAAACTAACCCTGGACCTGTGTTAAGCATTGCTGATTGCAAAGGTCGGCGTTACAGCACGAGTCGCAGCCTTGGTCATCGTAGGATCGTTCATTAAGTTTGTCTCGCTTTCCGACCAGTACACCACCGGAATGGTGAGTCACACAAGCCTTAAATGAAAGTTTATTGGTAAGTCATAAATCGAAAAAAATGTAATTTTAAATGCCTTTAGGTTTTATGAGAACAGTTCATAATTTAGATTACCCGATACATGCACCAAACGAATGCTTGTATTGTCATAACAAATATGTTAGCTTAATATTCTTAAGTTTTAGAACTACGATTGAAGCAACAAGGAAAATATTAATAGTCATTCAAAACAATCGTACTGTTTAAAGGCACAAGTTTTAACAGATTACGTATGAGAGACAATCTTTAAACACAAAATTAACTTATACCACTTTGAGATACTACCCATGCATCAACACTCTTTATTGATAATACAATAAAACAGCAGGGACAATCCCTGGCCTTAATGATTAAAATATTTAGGGTGATTTAAGTTAAATAATACTGTACTTAGTCATTGTAAGGCTCGGAATTATAACAACATAAATTGTGAGTTCGGACCGACTGTTTATTGCCACCACACGGCACCCATAAAACTACAGCGATGGCCAATAACTCAAGGAAATCTACAACATGTATTTGGAATACTGCCTTGCACGGTCACCCAAACAGTAAACAATTTGTCAAAACTTGTTTTCAAACTGGAATTTTACAAGACCAGCAAGTGACTACTTTAAATCTGCACTCTCAAAGTTATATACCGTTTTTACAATTGTTTTAGTCTTTGTCTTGGAAACAGCAAATATTTGCGTGAATATCTGCTAACCAATGCTAAAAGATGGCTGACAAAAGATCAGATTGCAGATATTCATATTTCCGTTCGAAAATTAATGTTTTATGGTTTAAACCGTTACTAACGGTTTACGAAAAAAACATAAACATCAACTTTTGAACTTAATAGGCAACCGTTACGGCTCCATCGCTCCTTCGGTCTTTTCTAGCGAGAATAGATGACGCCATTTTAGTGTACAAAGCAATCAAGTAGTAGAACCATTGCACTTCCAGGCACTACCTAGAACAGCAGAAAGGAGAACTTACTTCCATTTTGCATAGTATACGTATAAGCATACAACTTCGAAATAAACACACTTACAAAGGCCTTTTGGCACTTGGACGTGAAAACCATGGTTCCAAATAATTGATTCCCAGTGACGCTACATTCCTGCAAACTATACCTTATAAATTATCGTTATGCTATAGAATAACATGCATTGTTTTGTACGTCAATTATAATTGTTATGAGTACGATTTGTAAATTTTGAAACCAATGTATACGTCTGTACCGGAAACACGTAAACTATAATAAACTATTTACTTCTCCACTCCTACAAAATTCAATATTGTGACATCTGCCGGCTGGTACTGGATCATGGCAGCTGTAGCAAATAAGGCCCCTGTCGGAAGGGTAGTCTGGAAACAATATATCGAATGAATGCCACTTCGCAAACAGACTTCCTAATCATATCGATTAACCGGTTCACTAAAATACTGCTTTGCGTTGGCAAATTGGATTTATTCATTTACAAAATCCATTTGCTTATCAGCCTTATTATACTGTTACTCAGTTTAAATTACTTATTTTGTCTGCACGAGCTAAAGGAACCCGTTTTAAACACCAACTACTGAATTACAATAATACTTAACTGTGCTCTGAACAACATCATATATTTAAATCATGTTCAAATGTACCCGAATATTCTGTATCACGTGAGCTTAAACTTTCCCGGTTTATAACACAAGAGCTTTGGAATCACATGAAGCCTAAGTAATACCGACTGGTACTTCATAATCATGGAATTTGTATTACATGGGCTACTATCAAACCCTAGTTCACTACGAATCTTGGTCACGCGGGCTAAAACTTACACAGTTCACCAAACACATCGGTACCATGTGAAGTAAAATCTTACCCATCGGGACCATTCGACTTAAACTCCTAATTTGCTACCGCGTATTAAAATCTTACTCCATTCCATACGTATTAAATTTTGACCCATCGGTACCACGTGACTTAAAATCTTAATCATCGGTACTATGTGTATAACAATCTTTCCCATTGGTACCATGTGAATTAATTTTTTACCAATCGATAATATGTGTATGCAGATCTTACCCGGTTCTCCACACGCCTGATGATTACATAAATTGGATCCACAACAGTTTGTACCTCTGCTGGACTGGGACGTTGAGGTAATGTTGGTGCAAATCTGGAATTATTTAGATCTGAAACACCTATACCCATGAATGTTTCTGAAAATCCATATTTTAGTGTTAGAGGCACTTGTTTTACCTTTGTTTAAAAACTAATTTCAGATGATAATGAATACCGGTAATTAGCTTAATTTTCAAAGTCCTTTGTGACATGATTAAGCATAGCTCAATATGTTGTGTTGTTAAAATTTAAATACTATTTTTATCTTTAAGAAATTACAGACTCTAAAATTAAACTAGGCGCACAATTTTGTTTTGGTATAATTAGTATAATATTCTTATCTTAAAGTAATTTCAGACCTTTGGAATATTATTTTTATTGTAATCACGAAGTAAATGAATTGTGTAAATATTTTGAAAAAAGAGACTTAAGCTTGTTATGCCTAATTTTTGTTCGATTATATAAATCCAGTTTTTGAATAACCACCTTAAATAATATGCTTAAGATAAGGAACACGTTATTTTGCATTGTATAAACCCTTGCGTTTTTGTTGTTATTGTGCATTGTTAGTAATACAGCGGTGTTTGTAGTATTGAAAGAAAATTTGATTTTTATACGCTTAATTATCTTAACAATAGTTTATAAGACAATTCTTAATGAGGTCTCGGAAAATACCACTATGATTAAAATTGTGATTAGAAATTGTATGTTTATGTGCTGAAAATACGCAATACTTTGAACATTATTTTTGATAAACGACAGGCTTTTACGCCTAATTTCCATGTGGATAGTAAAGTCAAATAACAGTTCACAATTGATTTGTCTAGTCAATATACGCCTAGTCAGCAGGCAATTGAATAGACTTATTTGCTTTTGTTTATTAAAGAGAATTCTCGAACTCCTGCGATTATGGATATACGAAACAAATGCATTAGTTAAGAAAGCACGTCCCTCTAAAGTCGAACGGTACTTACATTTGCAGGTGAACATCCTAAAATGTAACTAGTTTCTCCAATGTCATTTACAGATCGGTCAACGTAACATACCTGAAAACAATAAAAAATTATAGAAACTACGTTCAAATGTATATTGACGATAACTGTTTTAGGTTATTGACAAGATTTAAGTTTTTAAAAATCGACCGACACGAGACGACACCAATAGCCGAACCATCGTTTATTTTATTTTGTTTCAAGAACCGACGTGCTAATCATAACCACCTTTTAGAGGGTTGTTCTTTCGTAATTTAACAAAGCTTAAAAATGAATCTTCAATTCTTAAATGTGATGAATCTGCAATTACCAAAACACGTTTCCCGCCACACTCAGATCTATTGGGTGGTTGCAAAGTAAGCAAACATTCAAACGTCAAACGTCAAATCTTGGACATTTTACGACGGACTTGTTATTATCCTCCAGGTGAACAATTACGGTGATAAAATAATGGTTGTGAACTTACAAACCTAAATACGTTCATCTGCATCCTTTTAACGACGGATGTACAAATAGACATCCGATTGTAGAAAATCTACCTACGTCAGACGGCGGACACTCAATAACTGTTGTAGAATAAGCGTCTATACGCCATTTAACGATGGTTATTCATTTAGTAACCATTCGTTCGTCTTATTGTATTCATCCATTAACGGTTGCATAATTGACAAAGATACTGGCGTTAAACAGCAGTCACTCGACGATAACTGTCAATTAACAAACTTAAACTTTTTAATTCAAATTGCAGACTTTAAAAGACGGGTTTACGATTTGCAAACCCTCTTTTACCAGTATGTTGTTATTCAATTCAACGGCGGTTATACGATAAACAAACTTGAAAACGTCACACTGCGAATATCAAATCTGCTTGAACCAAATTACGTACGCCCGTGCTGCACAACTAGAGAGTATACGAACGCCAAAATACAAACATTCGGGAACAGTTGTACAATAATCCATTCACGTCAAACTACGGACTATCAGCGATAATCTTACAACGTAGAAAACCAACGTAATTCTGACCGCAGTTATTCAATGACGTTTTTAACGAAGTTTTAGAATGCGGAGATTTTGAGACGCGTATATGATTAACAAACATATTTACGTAAGATTGCGGACGTTCAACGACGATGATACAATTTGCAAACCTATGTTTTAAGACTGCGGTCATTTAGCGACGGTTGGACTATAACCAACCATACTAATGCAAGACTGTGGTCAATTAACGACGGTCGTACAAAAAGCAAACCTACTTTTGTAAGACTTTTGTCATTTAACGACGGTCGTACAATTAGAAAATATTCCTGTGTAAGACTGCGGTTATTAAGCGACGGTCGTACAATAAGCAGGCCTACTTATGTAAAACTGTGGTAATTTAACGACGATCGAACAACAAGCAAGCCTACTTATGTAAAACTAAGGTCAATTAACAATGGTCGTACAATAAGCAAGCCTACTTATGTAAAACTGTGGTAATTTAACGACGATCGAACAACAAGCAAGCCTACTTATGTAAAACTAAGGTCAATTAACAATGGTCGTACAATAAGCAAGCCTACTTATGTAAAACTGTGGTATTTTAACGACGATCGAACAACAAGCAAGCCTACTTATGTAAAACTAAGGTCAATTAACAATGGTCGTACAATAAGCAAGCCTACCTATGTAAAACTGTGGTAATTTAACGACGATCGAACAACAAGCAAGCCTACTTATGTAAAACTAAGGTCAATTAACAATGGTCGTACAATAAGCAAGCCTACTTATGTAAAACTGTGGTAATTTAACGACGGTCGTACAATAAGCAAGCCTACTTATGTAAAACTGTGGTAATTCAACGACGGTTGTACAATAAGCAAGCCTACTTTTGTAAAACTGTGGTAATTTAACGACGGTCGTACAACAAGCAAGCCTACTCAAGTAAAACTGTCGTCATTAATGGCCCAGTCACATAGCCCGGCCGATGTCCGGCATCGGTAGAGCTCGGTGGATATTTTTGGTGCCACCGAGCTCTCCTCATCGGAAGCAGAGCTCGGTGACGTGAACGGACTCCGTCCGGACATCTTCAGGCGACCGACCGAACACCGGCAGGTGACCGTACGGAGTCTCTCTCAAAATGCGAGTTTTTTTCTGCCGATGTGGCAGCAACTACCGGCCGGAGGTCGGCCGGACATCGGAAGGAATACGGCCGGTACCCGAGCAGGTAACAGGACACCGTGCGATCGCCGGCCGGGTTGTTAACGGGCTTTGAACAATGACCGGCCGATGCTCGTCCGATGTAACACGGACTTGGGTGCCGAGCTATTCCGTTCTTCCTACCTGACATTGTCAGTTCATCACTATGGCTGCACCGAGGAGACTTCGAATGGCACTGCTCGAACACGAACTGGCTCAAGTAAGGTTCCAGTACAACCTGGTCCTGGCGGCAATACTAGAAGCCGCCGAGAGGGAGCGACAGAGGGCCCGCAGAAGAGAAAGACGCTGGTGGGTGCGAGAGTTTATCCTACGCAGACCCCTTTTCGGCCAGTACGAGATTCTCATGAAGGAACTCGAGGCCGAGCACGCTGCCGACTTCAAAGCCTTCCTCCGCATGGAGCCACAGATGTACTATGAGTTGCTTAACCGAGTTGGCCCCCGCATTACCAAGAGTACAACGTAAGTTAATCCGTATTTTGCAAACAAAATTCCCTCCAAACATTATATTCTTGCTAAGGTTTAATCATATTTCATCCTCTCCTGTTGCAGGCATCGAACCCCCTTGGACCCTGGACTGAAGCTGGCAATCACCTTGAGGTTTTTGGCGACCGGAAGCAGGTACCACGATCTTGCGTTTGCGTTTCGTGTCCCACACAACACCATCGCCCTTTTCATCCCCGAGGTGTGTCAGGCCATCTACGACGTATACGAGGATGAGATGTGGGCCACTCCCCAGACAGAAGATGAATGGCGCCCGGTGGCCGAGGGATTCGGAGACAGGTGGAACTTCCCCCACTCTTGTGGCGCGATCGATGGGAAGCACGTCGCAATCAAGAAGCCCCCCAAGAGTGGCTCACTCTACTACAAATATAAAGGCTTCTTTTCTATCGTCATGCTTGCGGTGGTAGACTCGAACTACAAGTTCATCTGGGTGGATGTGGGGTCACCAGGGTCGTGTTCCGATGCCGGCATCTTTAACCGGTCGCGGCTAGAGCAAGGTCTTTGTGAGGGAACGATCGGACACCCCAACCGGATTCGCTGCCTAATGACGACCGGGACACACCCTACTACATGGTAGGAGACGACGCCTTCCCCCTTCGGCAATACATGTTAAAGCCCTACCCTCATCGTCACCTGGCACGGGACGAGCGGTTCTTCAATTACCGGTGTTCCAGGGCACGCCGTGTGGTTGAAAATGCGTTTGGTATACTTGCCAATCGCTTCAGACGTCTTCTAACAACCCTGGAAATGAGACCGTCGACAGTTACTAAGACCGTCATGGCCTGCATGACCCTTCACAACCTCATGAGGACTCGTTACCCCAACATCCAGAATGCCGATCTCGACCGGGAAGATGAGCAGGGCCAGTTCATCGCGGGTGCATGGCGAGACCAAGCCGTGCTCGAAGATGTGTAAGCAGCAGGGAACGGATCATATATATATACTAGCAGAGATATCCGGCCGGGTTACGGCCGAGTTCCGGTCGAGTTCCGGCCGAGCATCGGCCGGTGTCCCTTACATCGGTCAGCCACCGGTACTATACTTTCCAAGGCTCTGTCCCACATCGGCCGGAGCTCGGTCGGAGTTCGGCCGGTGTCCGTTAAAAAAAACTCGTCCTCTGGTTGTCTCAGATGCACGGGACACCGGCCGATACTCGGCCGTGCACCGGCCGACGTGTTTTCCGATGTGGTTACGATGGGGCTGCGATGAGGGAGCTCGGTGAGAGCCCGTTGAAATTTAGCTCCGAAGTTAAAATTTCACCGAGCTGCCACCGATGCGGTTTTAAGCAACAAACGCCACGGATGTCCGGCCGGTGTCCGGCCGGTGTTCGGTGAAAATCGAATCGCTGGCTCATCGGAACCTCATCGGCCGGGCTATGTGACTGAGTCATAACGACGGTCGTACAACAAGAAGGCCTACTTGTGTAAGACTGTCTTCATTAAACGACGGTCGTACAATAAGCAAGCCTACTTATGTAAAACTGTGGTAATTTAACGACGGTCGTACAATAAGCAAGCCTACTTATGTAAGACTGTCGTCATTAAACGACGATCGTACAATAAGCAAACCTACTTGTGTAAGAATGATATCACTAAATTTTAACGACGATCGTACAATAAGCAAACCTACTTGTGTAAGAATGATATCACTAAATTTTAACGACGGTCGTACAATAAGCAGGTTTACTTGTGTAAGACTGTCATCATTAAACGACGGTCGTACAATAAGCAAGCCTACTTATGTAAAACTGTGGTAATTTAACGACGGTAGTACAATAAGCAAGCCTACTTATGTAAGTCTGCGGACATTTAACGGCGCTTGAATAGTGTGAAATCACAATTACACCAGACTTTGCACATTAAACGACGGCCGTGCAATTCGCAAACCGACTCACGTCAGACAGCAGACATCAAACGATGGTCGTACAACTAGCAAACCTACTAACGTCAGACAGCTAACATCTAACGACGGTTGTACAGCTAGCAAACCTACTTACGTCAGACAGCTTACATCTAACGACGGTTGTACAACTAGCAAACCTACTTACGTCAGACGACTGCTGACATCTTACGACGATCGTACATCTAGCAAACTTACTTACGTCAGACAGAGGACATCCAACGGCGTTCGTTGAAATAACAAACATACTTACATCCGAGTGCGGACATTCAACGACAGTCGTACAATGTCTCGGCTGGGCAACATCGTTGCATTTTAAACACAACAAACCTGTAAGTGATATTGGTGTTTTCATAGTGCATGCTTGGAGACGTAGACGTATCCGGGACAAATATGGAAATGATGGCAATATATATGTATTGATTTTGTTTTTCTTGAAACATATCTAAATATATTTTCAGCCTTGTCAAACACCCATATGGTCATTATATTTTAATACCGATAACAATTTACTGATTTAGCAATGAAAGACGACATTAGAATATTAAAATATGTATTCAATATTTACCCTCAGAAGCGCGCACAAGAAGGCTTATTCCTATAACAACGTAGAGCATGTCCTCAGACGTTCAATAAGGCTTCTGTTAAGCGCCTATCAAATGTGTTTGCTTTATATTATCTATTATGTTCAAAATGTAAACCTCGGTCGATCCCATAATTCGCCTGGGGCCATACTTAAGTGAAATTATTGTTTAGCGAAAGGACAAGGGTTTCAAAGCTGACAACCGCACAGGACATTCTATCAAATTTCACTATTATCAATACAATTATTGAACTCAGTTTTTCTTTGTTGTTTGTAGATATTCGAGTTAAATTGTACTTTGTCGGTTTTGGTCGTTTAAACCAAACACGCATGAATACGTTAAACAAAGAATCTGTTCGGCCTTATCTTTGTTGTCAAATTCGAAATGTGGCGAGTTACAGACATCGCTAGTGGTCCAAATAGATAATGGGAGTTGAAAAGTTCATCCAGGCCAGGCCTGCACCTAATATAATGCCAGCGTACAGATTGTACACCAAAGTTGAACTTATGAAATATCTTGAAATGTTTAAAGCTGTTAACTCAATTATTAAGCTTTGCATTTTTTCAATAGTCTTGCTACGCTTGAAAATGTGTCGCATCATTTCATATTGCATCGTTTGTTATAGCATTTGCAATAGATAGATTGTTTAGTCATGAGTCTTAAGAGAGGTAACGATTCTTTACCCTGAACAAGAAGTGAATGAGTTACACATGGCAAAATGGTACTTGATGAGAAATGAATGCATAATCCATGGATTTAGGTAACACTTCATTGTCCTTAATGAGAAATGAACGCATAAAACGTGGGGAGAGGTAACAATGCATTTTCCTTAATGAGAAATGAATGCATACCCCGTGGGGAGAGGTAACAATGCATTGTCCTTAATGAGAAATGAATGCGTAAACTATGGATTGAGGTAACACTGCATTGTCCTTAATGAGAAATGAATGCATAGCCCGTAGGGAGAGGTTTGAAGATTTGACTTCGCCTTGTACTGGTTTCTGATTGTATTTATAAATCACATCGAATAAATACCAATGTCATAAACAACAAGTTGAGCAATCAAAGAAATATAATATAAAAACAAGCGATCAATTCCCTAAGCAACCGCAATAAAACAATAAACTTTATTCACATTTTTTTTTATAAATATAAAGCCTTATAAGCCAGAGGTTTATTAATAAACATTATGATTTTTATTATAAACGAATAACAAAACTAACAAAAAACAGAAACAACCAATAGTCTATGTCTGTATGAATCAATTAATCACAAAAGCTGCTGACTTAATAAGTAAAGAAATGTGAAGGTAAACGGCAAGAAAGAAACACAAATATGCAAATCGTGATTATGTTAAATAGGCATAGCAGTATTAAACTTACTGTACTCAATTTATAAATAAAGTTGCATAAGGGACAAAAATACCGTAAACAGTAACGGACAGATATTGTAAAAACAAACAACATTTTAATGCATTATGAATAACAATATCAAGAATATGCAGTGGTAACACGGGTATTTCCTTGCAATGAGTTGTATCACACTTTGCTTTAACATGAAATCACTTTGCAAGACAATAGGATGTAGGTGTGGGACAAATACATGTTTTAATTAAAATACTGCAATGTTTATATAATGTGAACCAATATTGCCGAAATGCAAACCATTTGACTCTTCTGTCGTACATACCAAATTACTTAAAAAGCACAACATCTTTGTCATAAATTGTCTTGAAATGTATTTCACTCTGTGTTCATGATAACACTTCTTTAAATATCTATGCGAAAAGCTACAGAAACAAGCTCAGTAGCAAAACGTTTAAACATAAACCCGGTTTAATGACACTGGGTAAACGCCAAAGACATAGAACATAAAATCACAAACAATAAACATGGAAGAACAGCACAAAACTCCACAAGCAACACAGTGCATATACACTATATATAAACAATTTAGATATGTTTATCAAGGATTGCTAGGGGTTTAAACCAGTTTATGTGAACAAACCTCACTCTTATCCCAACAAACCTAAATCAAGATAGAACGCAAAAGGTAAATATTGTCAAAATATGCACTAACTTGAAGAAACTTAACAATAAAACAAAAAATAGTAAACCTAAAGGTAAACCCTAAGTACTTCTATGATTAGAGATCCCAACTCCAGCTGTATATTCAACCGTATATTTTGTTTCAGGAATTCATCTTCAAAAACTAGAAGGCAAGTGCTCTTCAAAATGTTGCCTTTGTATTCACGGTTTAAATAAAATCCAATTCATTGAGTCTATCTGCCCAACTACCTGCTGGAAACATTTTAATTTTATTTCAAACATCACCATAAAAATCGGGATTATCAATACTATTAGCAATCAGCGATTTAAGAATAGTATTGTACTTTAATATGAGATTATAATGACCATTAATACATTTCGAGAAAGTTTTCCTTAATTTATGATATCTGAAACCCTGTTTTCGAAGTTTTTCCATAATAAGTTTACTGCGAGAGCTGATTGTTTTACCTCTGTACATATTCTAGCAAATCTTATCAACTGTGCAATAAAAATATCATATGATGGTGAACTAGGAACATCTCCATCTAAAGAAGGGTAATGAATTATTATTATTATTAAAATCATTACGTTTATCATAAATATTGATACTCAATTTATCTTCCTTTACTTCGAGTTGCAGATCTAAATGGGATGCTTTTATAACGAATGTATTAGATTTATTAAATTGCAATTGTGAAGGGTATATTGATTGAATATTATCTGTAAACACAGGGTTATTTCAACTTAGAATATATCTAAAAGTACTATCAAATTTATCAACAAGAGAGAGATCTCCAGACTTATATATTTTCAACATATATTCACTTTCATAGCAGTATAAAAAGAGATATGCAATTAAAGGTGCATAATTGACACCCATTGGAGTTCCAATTGTTTGCTTATATAAACATTTACCGAATTTTAGAAAATAATTATTGAGCACAAAATGTAAAACTTCAATGACATCTGTGCATGTCCAATAGATATATTCATCTGAGCGATCATTAGTAAAAAAACTTTTTTAACATTAACTGCCATGTAAGTAGTTTTCTTTCTCGCAATATTGTTTTCGATAAGAGGAGTCAATTGGTTTTTAACTAAAGATTGTGGAGTGGATATAAAGAGCGTTGAGAAGTCATATGTATTAAGCATTGATACCTTATACAGTCTATTTTCAAAATCATTAACTAAAACTAAATAATTATTTATAGACCAAACAAGATTAATACCAGAATTCTAATAAACTTTGCTACAGTATTTTTTTCACAAGAAACTTAATAGCAGATAAGCAGGATGTTACCTATTCAAGCTTTAAATACACGTATTGACGATACGTTTCAGTTTTTCTTGTTCAGGAATGGTGAGCACTTGCTTTATTATTATTGTTTTTATGATTGTTAATGCCATTATTATGGGAACGTTAAGTTGCAGCTTAAACACAATAACGAGACACTGGCGATCAATGTAATGTTAAAATCAAACGTTATTAAACTTGTTCAGTATGGCAGATCGAAAGTGTAATAAACAAGGAAACGATCATTGCAATTGTCATTGTCGAGCAATTCAGGATTGGATACAGATACAGAGAGCCTGTCATATTTGTTCAGCTTGAAAACTGCTGACAGGGAACTGGTAAAATGACCACCATTTTGTTGAACAGATTTAATGGTTTGCATCAAGACATCGTTCCATATTTGTGTGAAAGAAGATCAACATGATAAATGAAAATCAGTACGTCAGGCCTGCTATAAGCGTTGGAAAGCAACTCAACATTATGAATTAAAGTCGTTGTTCTTGTTTCATTCATCGGTGTGCGTGTCTCCGTTCGTCGCCGTATATTCAGCTGCGAAGAAACGATGTAGTAGCCAGGCTGCCGTACAAATATTTCGCCTTCCAGTTCTAAGTGGACGCATTTTTTTGTTTAAAAAGTTCGACCGTTTTTGTTCCACAGGACCTTGTGGTGACCTTGAATCAGATATTAAAAATAATATGAGATATAGATGCACAACTTTAACGATAAGATATATAATGTTATTTTTGTATTACCATTTACAATGTCGCTAGGTTTGAACTCCACAATTCCAATTGCTTTAGCGATGGGCTGTTTGTCGTTTGTTTTTCGTTCACAGGAAGCATACTCTTCTGCTATGTCAATGAGACCTACATTATATAACACAACATTACAATGTGTAGTCGATTGAGATGAGAAATTGCCAAACACGAATTATGCACTTATTTATAGATGAATTCACTGTTTATGGCTCCGCATTAGCATTCTTTGGCAAAATCTTGACTTTTTCTTACTTTGACCTGAACTGCCGTAGTGATACTGAGCTGCCATTTCCTGAAGAGTTATATTAACTGTATGCCTTAATAAATGTCAGACACGATATATATATATAAAAACTATATATGCCTGGGGTTGAGATTGAAGACGAGTGAAGTAAAAACCCTAATTATCCTTAATAAAATCTGTGCTATGTTTTTAACTTAATGAAACTATAGCATTGACACATAATGATTCATTTAAAAAGTCAAAAGGTCTAGTTGAAACCAAACTTAAAGATCAATGTAGCAGGTTCATTGTGCATGTGATTATTCTTCAGTTTTTGACGAAACATTGGGTCTTTGACGTTTACCCTGTGCAAGTAAACAGGGTTTATGCTTAAACTTTTGGCTACTGAGCTTGTTTAGACTGAACAAGACAATATTTCTTCTAAATGTTTTATAACGTACCCTCTCCTTTTCTGTGGGATTGGGACCGTTATACATCATGCAGGTACAGTAAAGGTGATTGCGGCTGGTCCCCTGCTTGTTTTGATGGGCTTCGATGTAACTGAACTCAGTGCTGATGTCTGGCAGGATTAGTGTCCTCAGTGTTTAACCTGCGTTAGGAGAAAAAACGAGACTGAGCTGTAACAATCAGTGAAGATGTAAAAGGCATACTTGATTAATGCTTTTTGAAATTGTGCAATGAGAGATTCATATGTGTTTATCAGAATCTTCGTGAATGCCGTTATTTTAACGTTTATAATAGTATGATGGTTTGACATGTAATTTACTTTTTGTAAAAGAAAATCCTAAACATGGCCTGTGTTATATTTTACGTATTTGTGTACCAATATCAATATACATCCCATTTAAAACACTTTTTGCTTTTAGCCACCGATGGAAATACAAAAACATTGAATGTAGCTTACGGTTAATTTCATCAAGCGTACGCCTACATAGACTACTTTAATTATTCACTTCCTCGTTCACCCAAGTACTTGTGATCTACAAATACGATACATTATATTTACAGTTGATAATAAAGAACCTAATCTTATATAGTTCGCAAATATATCCCACTCACATTTTATGACCGAAAGCCAAATAAAATACATTCTGTGACACTGTTCAGCGGACGTCCTTACATCATGATTTTTATTGCGACGGATTTTCTTTCCAGAATGAGGCAAATATGCAATGTTGTGGAAACGGCTTTTTAATCTAACCCAATGATTTGGTCATCTACCACGATTCTTCAAATCATCCGGTAATTCAGAAAAAAATACGCATCATCAAACTAATAATTTGTAGATTTTTAATAAAGCCTTATGCTCTGATTATGTTTTTCAAATAGGCTAATGTGGTAGATGTTTTTACCGGGTTATTGTTCCAAGTGACTTTGAGTACAACACTCATTGATATATACTTGTGTATGACTACGGTGAACGTATATTTCCTTGCGTGTTTCTCAGAGGTCCCTTATCGCATGTTCATGACTGTATGTCCATTTACACAGACTACGTAATGAGCGTGTGTTTTTCCATGAATATCTATTATAACAATGCAGGCTTGAAAACAAATCCCGAAAAAAACGAGAAGTAAAAGTCACCAGGGGCTTAACTATAATATATTGTTTATGTGCGCAGATACTGAATGCAATTACCTCATCTTTAAATAATAAAAATCAGGTCTAGATCAATATCATGATAAGACACTTTACGTCCAGCTTTTTTCTTATGAAAGAAAGAACATTCAGACTGTCTTAAGAATACTACTACTCTCATCGGTAAATCAAATGTATCATGATATAGACATATCGTAGATAGCCAAGTTGAAGTGCGAATCACAACAAAGGTTATCGTGTTAAAATTTAAACATTATTTTTAGCGTCAATATTGACAATAAAAGTAACATTGTCCAAATAACGCTGGCAAACACTGATTAAACAGTAATAACAATTCGTAAACAAACTTCATAAATATCGACGATTAATCGAAAGGACTCTTCTTAGTATAACAATACTATTTTAAATCAACTTTTATCTGATTATGACTTATGTTCATTGATTAAAACTGATTGCCTTTTGTACACTCTTAAAAAAATAAATATCACTAAACACATCTTTGTTTTGAACTTGTTAATTAAATTTGATATGAGATGACCACAAGTGTAACACGTCCTTATAAAAAAAACACTTTAAATTCATATCATCAAAGTTTAGTTCAATTAATCATGATCACCATTGAACTAACAATGTTTCTAATTGAACTTAAAATGATCCCAACTAATCATATAATGATCGGCATTGAACTCGTTTTGAAGTATGTTGTTGCTCATGAACACGTTCTTAAACATTTTTCACGTTCTTTCAATTTTATTTAAGTAATGAGGGTATAATTTAGATTTATACGTGTTTAAGTATTTCATAATTAAATTAATTCTTAAGTGCAATGATGCAACATGTAACAATAATATTATAAATGAATAATTATTTATCTACTGATGATTGGAGAACTGTCCATATCAAGCAAAAATAAATGGAATAATATGTGTTCTTGATTTTAAAATATTATCCGAGAAGTATTTTAAGTTGTTTAAAGGCGTTGCTGCCACAATTTCATCATCAGAGTATGAACATCTTCTTGATGATATAACAATTGTATTGAACGAAAAGTTTACCTTTGACAGAATAGAGTCCTGATATAAATGTTCTGGAAATATCAGCACGGTGTATTCACAATGTTCGATGTTTCGTCCTTTCAATTTTCTTTACGTTTGGCAATGGATTATTTACAACTATAACAAGTAGGCCCTGTCCACGGCACTCTCTCTATATACCGCATTTGTTTACATTTACTATGAAGCATTTCCCGGGCTCAAGTTTTACATCAAGAACCGCTCGACGCATACGTTAGTCTATACACTTTCAATATCGAACCATTTAATCTTACGCAGTGATATTTTGCACCTAAACATGACACTGTGCGAACTATGTAAATAAGTATATAAGATAACGTTTCCCTGCAGTATATTACTACGCTGCGCATTCGTACACTCCTCAATTGATCAGTTATTTGATCACTAATAATCGACTGCACGTTTTAATGTAGGTGATCAGCGATTTAATTATTTTCGACATTTGTTAAAACTGATTAGAAATAAACTCTAATATTGTTTTGAAGACCCTCTGGAATGGATCATGTTTGGTCAATGTTATCTTATCACATAGCCGCTTTGCATTTTTATTAATGTATTGATGAATCATTAAAGAATAGTGTTATTTGTGTTCATTTTTGCCATACAAAGGCAGTTTAACTTTAACATTTTATTATTGCATGAATTATTGTTCATACATTCTTATTGACGTACCTTAATTTCACAAACTACTACAAAATAAACAAGATAAAGCAATGTCGGTCTGATTAAAACTGTATTTCTCTCAAAATGTAAAATACGCAATATTTGCTATTTTATCTTTAAATTTACGCAAGTCATGATATAAGAAATATAAGAAGGTGTATATTTTTGAACAACTAAAATAAGTTTAGTAAACTAACACATAAAGAAAACACATTCATCACTAACAGATATAAATTAAGTACTCGAAAGTTGCTTTATTTTGTATTGGCCGTGTTATATGTCCTCTTTCTACACCATAGATATAGTGGAAATATTCAATATGTTACGGCCGTACAGAAATTTGTAAAGTGTGTGATTTTTTTGAAGATATTGTCATTAAGTATTTGGTAGCAATATCACACATTTCCAGGATAAATCAATACTTTAAACAGGTTAACTATTAACACATATTTAGAAAAAAACAATAGAAAATGTGTTTTTGCCCACAAAAGTTAACAACTCAAGTCGTAAGATCAAGAAACAATAAACTGGTGGAAACATAAAATATGTCGATGAATCTGTGCAAGGTCTAGTATAGGATGACAATATAATGTACCTCAACCACTTGACATCCGTATTTAATAACGAAAATATCGATGGCGTAATACGATAATGTAATATTGTTTTAATATATGTGATAGTTTTATTTTTTAAAAGCTAAAAGTATAAGTAATACACTCCTAAATCAAAAGTTTATATTTTATACAGCTAATCCATTAGTATCAGTCGTGTATTTTTCAACAGGTTGACCACTTAAATTTCTTTCATAATTTATTGCCTAATGAATGATAATGTTTGCAATGAAAGTTCAGTTTGATTTAAGACACCTGTAAGGTGTTTCATTTTTACAGTACATGAAGGACGAAAATCGTATACGAAGTACACACATGGACACAAACAAGACAAAAACACGCATTTAAATATGGACATTGTTACATAATTTACACATACGACAGTTTAATAACTCAAAGAATTAAACACATTTTAATTAAATGCACTTTTTTTCCGCCAGGAAAGGGCACACACGTTGCATCACTGTGACACACCGAGGCGACGCCCCGGTAAAAACTACAAAGAAAAATCATTAAAATAAGTATACATATATAAATACAATTCAGAAATATTCCCACCACAGTAAATACAACGTACAGAATCTGATTTTTCGGTATTTTTGATTTCGATTTATATAGATAAAAATCGGAACAAATACCGACCTCAATATTTACAAACATGGTTGTTATACCTGTCACAACAAGGTTATCGCATGTGGGAGCTTTCACAGCTACACAACTGTGCCTCTCATCCTGGTGGATATGGACTATCTCCATTACTTTGGGACTGAGGGTTTTATGGGGATGTTGCTTTTCATGGCCAGAGTAGAGCTGAATCAAGGGTCTGTTAAGGTATGATCGTTTTTGACATTTTGCACTTGTGTACTCTGTATCATGTACTTAGATTTGTCCTTGGTGTTTGATGAATTATCATCAATATACCTTACTGCTTATTTACCTTAAAAAGCCCCAAACTTCACAAACAAACGAATCAAGAAAGATTTACACGATTGTAACATAAAATCACAGTGGACGAAACGAATAACAATTTAATAGTGTTTGGAAACACCAGTAAGGCGAAATAAGATGCCGTTTTTCCGAAAAGATATGAACTCACTTGTACAATATAATAAGTTAACGAAAGAATGTTTAAGATTGCCGACGATCAACGTTATTTGTCAGCAATACCAATGGAACAACACGTACAAGAAACGTACTAGCAATGAGAAATTGACTCTAAAGAAAAATATATCTGGTACCCATACATCGAGTCCATTTCAATTACATTGGGGTCGATCGAAATACCCGAAACGAACACTATTTTGTTGCGCCTTAAAAGACAAATTTCCGTCATGTCTGCTCTCATTTGTGAAGCTTTTGTACGATTTATGGTTCTTAAACTGTAAACATTGTTTTTGCATTCATCGTAACTCACTATATGATTACTTCATTAACTGCCTTAAGCTTTGTTTGCGGTGATATAAGATCTAAAAACTTGTAAATCCAACTTGAGCTCATTGGTATATGCGAATCAAAATGATAAACTAAGATTTCCTTTAATAAATTTAAGCTTCTTAAGTCTTATCTGCTAAACTACATCGTCGAATCAAAAGGTACTAGAGAACCGAACAATGATATCGATTTTTCAAAACAAATATCAAAATGCCGTCTCAAAACAGTTTTGTTTGCACTGTCGTTTATTTAAAAGCGACAGTAGATTTGATTTTTTCTGATTTATGACCTAAAGTATCCTATAGACAAATGTTTTAAAGTCTGGTAATTATTTGGAATCATATTGAAGGATTTGATGTAAAAATATAAATACTTACAACTGTTCCGAAGCAACTTTTGGCCATGAAAGTTTACAAAATAATCCGAACATACACTTAACAAGATACTCACACTACAAAACAACAAATATAGATTGCAAACACACATGAATGTTTTTTTTATACATATATGTTGTGGTTACCGCAATGATAGTCAACGGACAGTAAAATACGACCACGCGCCCTTACTTTTTAAAGGGACTAGAACATTACAAAATACTGTATTTCTTTAAGCATAGAATTGTCAATACGAGCTAGTATGTAATCAAGAATACATAATTTTACATTAATTAAAGAATAAACGTAACAACCTTGTCGGCCAATACGCAGTCTTAGCTAAGTTCCCCACTTAAGTAAACTCACGTAATGGTTTTCCCGTTTAAAAATAGCGAATTTTTTTCCGAACACCTTTCAAGTCTTGATCGTTGCACACACTTACTTGCCAATGTGTTTTAGCAACGTCGACGTCATTTTCAGCAGTGTTATTCTCTTCCAGGTTTCCATAGAGCAATTTCATCACCGATATCGGGCTCTGTGTCAACGTTGATTTCTTTCTGCTTTTTTGCATTGTTCGTTTTTTTGGGGGAATCATGACTTGTATCATGATCGTGTATATTTAGCAGGTTAAACACGTGTGTCGATAATTTAGATATACCGACGTTTTTAAAAAAAAAAACTGTGGCTGACTGAGTAGACAAACCAAGTAAATATCGAATTGGGAAAAAATGCACTCAAAGATTGTAAAAGAGGTGTCGTAAGCGGTGTGATATATCATTAAATAAGTTTCGATGCGTTTAACACAGCGAAATAAAAAAGTAAGATTTTTACATGTTTCTCGCAAATAAATAATTCTTTGTCTAATCCCTTGGAAGATCAAGTAACAGGATTTTGACTTGGATTTCTTAAATAAACTCTTTGTGGAACTTGCTATGTAGTCGATTTAATGAGTCTAGTTGGAACAGATGGCATTTATTTTCTAAGTCATTTGTTACGTATACTGTGTAATAATGCCGCACCAAATTTATTATATTTTCAAATGTGAATTTTCTTATAGCGTTGTGCCTGTGTTTATTTAAATATTAGTCTGTCCATGCTGTTGAATTTGCTTAGTTGATTGCATTTATTTTATTACTACTGCGGAGGTAAGGACGAAAAGCTTACTAATTTGGAGCAACCCTATGCCTTAAACAACCTTAATGCTCCTTAAATGAAAATGGTCACTTAAACGAAACCATCGTAAATAAAGTTTATACCGTTAGTATCTCCTAATATTTGAAGGACTTGATGGATGTCTTAACATTCACTTAGTTCACCTAATTCATGATTTATCCAATATTTGGGGAATACCGTTTAGGTTAATAAATCATTCCAAAAATATACCAAAAATATTGCCTCTTTGTTATAATTCACAACTGCTTGAATAAGGAGATACCTTTACCACTAAACTTCCCACTCTTGGGTAGTACATTTGGTATACTTTCTTATTGGTATTGTATACTATTGCTTTCGTTGCATGCTTGAACACATATGAACTCAATTTGCTGATAGAATACGATTGCGAAAAGATTTTGCCAACCTGACTTGGCAGCAATACCTGATAACCTTGATGTCCACTTATCACTTTCAGTAGCAGGCAATCGTTTTTTGTCTTAACGGTAGTAAGGCACATTGTGGTTGTGTGTTAGGCAAAAATAAATATAAAAGGGTTATTATAATAGGACGCTTTTCTGGTGACCTGTATCACGTCGAGTTCTGTGTGTAAACACGTATCCGTCGAAACCGCAGGTCGAGACGGATACATGCTTATTTACCGAACGAGACGTGATACAGGTTACCAGAAAAGCGTCCTATCACAATATTCTATGTATTATATTCCTGCCTTTTCAATTATTCCTTTTTATTTTTCGGTATTTATTTGATTTAAATTAACCGTCATCTGTCAAATGCGCGTATGAATTCGAATATGTTACGTAGTTTTCTGTTATGAAGTCAAGGGAGGCTACTACAGCGAAGCGAAGTCAGAAGAAACATAATTCACTTAATTAAGCGAAATAAGAACAAAATATTTTGTGTTTTAGGAAAATCAACAAATTGCTAATACGAAAACAATTATAAAATGTCACAGCACAAAAAAACGACATTACAAAAACGGTACTTATTTTACGAGTATACACTAATCGTCATTTCCTGTAGACGTAACGCGGCCATTTTTAACAAAGTAAATGTTCGTGGGATTTTTTGACGATCATAATATGCGAAATTGATGGAAATCTGTTAGTCAATCGCTATTTAAATCGATGACGAGAATTCGCCTTCTTTTCTGTATTGTCGAGCTGCTCATATTTTTGATAATACACATGGATAATGCAACAAGTTATGCAGTAGCTGTCTAGATAGATTGTAAGTGCTTTCTGCTTCGTGCTTATCCTCGTGATTCTTTGATGAACATGAGAACCATGTTCCTGAATATTTACATGCTACTGTAGCGTATGTAAAGTTAGATAATTTTATGTATTTAAAAGTTGACAGGTTTTACCAGTTTGTTTTTGTCACGCTATTTTTAGCAACGCGAAAGTAGTTCGGCCATTACACACGGTACTCGCATGATACGGAATCAGAAAACGACAGTATCATGATACAGATATTTCAATACGACGGGCTGTATTTTCACTGTTGGATATGGAAAAGGAATTGATAGGCATTTAATAAAGCATATTTCCGATAATGATGCAAGAAAATTAGGGTCGTTTGTTTTACTGTAGGTAAATTTGTGTACATCATTCGTACAATAAGAACTGTTACCATTTCTCTAGGGTCCTAGATCCCTTTATAAAGTCAGTTATTTTAAGAGGTTCTAACACAATACACAAGAAATGAGCAAACACGGTTAGAAAAATAAGTCCGGTACAAATACTAAACTCTGGTCAATTCCGACCGAATAGTAGTCAGTGCATAAATCGAAATCAAACAATATTGTGTTACATTTCAAAATACAGACTTCTGACCAAACTGTTCAAATTTGTAAAGCAGCAGGAAGCATCATAGTTATAATATGTGCCTTGAGTTATAAAATGAGAAAGCGTGACTTAAAGTTGTTTGCGGGGGATATATTGTGTCTTATTATCCTAGGTTTGTAAATCGTTAAGCGATCTTTTCCTTGTTGGTAGCTGAATTGTTTATGCATATCAAAATGATCAAATCGTCAACTAATTTATCGTCTCAATAAATCTAATCTGTTGAAGTCAAATCCGAATTATCACATCAACATATCAAGAGCTACTTGACAATCGAAATGACATCAAATTTACAAAATAAATATCTAAAGGTTGTCTTTAAAACGGTTTCCTTTGCAGAGGCGCTATAGAGCATTTCTTAAGTAGTATTTGTATAATATTATGGATATTGTAAATTAAATGAAGCCATATAATCTCTCTGTAAAAAGGATTTGGTGTGTAAAGAAGAAATATCTAAATATTTACCAAAACAATAGCAACACAATATTAAGATAAAACTTGTTGACCTTGATAGGTTGCAAAATAGACCAATACACGCCCGATTTCATTTAAATTAAGAATGATAACACAAAATACAATAACCTTTTTCTGTAATGTATTTTCTGTATGTACATATGAATAAACTAAAAGCAGTGCACGTTTTAATGGTACTTTTATGATGTACAGTCACCAGGCTAGAATGTTAAAAATTAATGCAAACGCCTATTGAAATCATTAGCTAGTTTGTACATCCGAAACATAACAACGGACACAAACGCACAACCCAAGTAGCCTAAAGTGTTTAGAGGGACAGATTGTAGATTCCAGATGAAAACTAAACATAATATTGTCATCGCAACGAGTAACAGAATCAGTGGAAGCGTTGAAATGCTGGTTGCGCGAGTAGCGTGAATTAACTGCACAGGCGAAATGTCTCGAATACTTTGACTTCAAAAGCCTATCATTTCCTACGAATAGGTAATGTAAATTGATGATTATTAATACAATAAGGCTCCTTCATTTCAGAAGTTGATTAACCCATATGTTCTAGGATTATTATATATGAACATGTTTTTAATCTCGCAAGTGTATTGCTTGTGCAAAATCAATTAATTGATCCTCCATATTGGCTTCGAACGTTTTGACTATTATTGTAGAGACGTGAAGTAGAATCTTTTATTATGAACTTTTATTGTTTATTATATTAAAAAAGTTCATATATATATATTTTTATCTACACATTTCTATTTTCTGCCTTATTATCTATTTGTTTACTTTTTGAACTGGAATAGAACATGATCATATCTTCCAAAGAATGTCATTCAGTTCAAGAGCTTGTACTGGAGGCTTAACTGACTTTTCATTGTTTACGAAAAGCCCAGCCTTGATTAAACTATCTGTTACCAATAGAGCATCCGTCAAAGTACTTGCTAAAATATGTTTGTACCTCATCCGTCGACTAGTCTTTAATCTAATATTAAAAATATTTATTTTCTCTAGTATTGAAAGATTTTTCTGAGAACTTAAGTGATCAGGAAAGGGGCTGTACATCACCAGAAACCAAATACCGTAAAACAATAGTATTTTCCATTTACAATATATTTTAAAAACGGTGCTGATGTGCTGGAAGAATAATATCATTTCCCCTATACAGTACATCCGGACGGTTTTCTGGTAAAAAATTGTGGCAAGATTCGTTTGTTTCCCGTCATTCGTAATAAAAGGTTTTACCGAGCAGTACACACTAGAAAATTGCCGCTCTCGCTTCTATCCTTTATGAGTTTGAACTTGTATATACATACTTTAATGTCTGTAATGTTGAATTCTGACCATATTTATAATGTTATTAATTGTCGCATACACGAGACTTTGTCAATCTGTAATATGAAGATGATGACCGAATTGCTCAAAGTTAATGAGTCGGTTTCATGAACATTATATCATTTGCTTTTGCAATGTGTTTTTGTTTTGGTTAACACGATGTTATTGGTGCATTGACCTGCCTTTCCACATTAAGTGGATATTTATTTTCACAATAATGAAACCATTGAGAAAATATATTGAGTTTCCTTATGTACCACTCACATTTAGTCGTTGCTTTAATCTGTCACAAGGTATTTAAAAAAAACATATTATATTTGGTTGAAGTTTGATGATTATGTTTTTGGTTTATGTTAATTTTGTTCCCTAAAATGGTGCATGCAACAATCATAAACTATAGACACCGGAAATACATTACATATTATATATTTTGCTTTCTCATTTCTTATCAAAAAAGCAGTGTGTGCGTGGGCAAATCTAATTCGCCTTTATGAATTTTATGCAAGCAATTTGAAGTGATACAACCCCGCAAAAGGAAGTTACGATTGTTAAAAACGCAACAAACCTCCGACGCGCATTTATCTAAGTTATTCAAGCTACAAAAGCAACAGTACTTTAACCAGACTAATCATACTTTTTACAATCAATACTTTTTTATAGGAAAATGCACATGTACTTGCATACTTACGCATATTGATATGTTTAACAATACTTTTAAGTACAATTGATTACATATTTTAATAATTTGTCATTCACGGAAACAATCAAATTAATATACCATTCTAGAATATTATCATTTAAACATGTCTGAACAAGAGGCTACATTTTTAGATCTTTAACTTGAAATTACAGCTAGGAAATAAATCATCAATTTTTATGACAGGCAGAATAAATTTAAACTTTAAAAATGTCGATTATCCTTCATTGGAAGCTATGTTCCAATAACCCCGTGTTACGGTGTATTCATTTCGCAGTTAGTTAGATGGATGTTGATTAGTTTTGTCCCTGTAGTAAATTATTGGCTGATAAAACAAGGCTTGAGAAGTCACATATTTGGGAATATTATTTCTACGTTATTCATAAAGAATTACGACATACTCTCTAGAGACTATTCGTAATTTATCAACATATTTCGTAATTATACCTCTGATAATAAACGACACCGAATACAGTATTTATTTGATGTTCAACATTCACATTATCCATCGAATTATAACGATTACATAAATATGCAAGTAATTACAACATTTACAACATTTCAAGCAGCATGAAAAGGTGACAGAAGCGAGGCAAAGTATAAGCTACCATAGCTTTCTTCTCAATTCTGTCAAATTATTTTGTTTTGTGCATATTTCATTTGTATACCTTTCATGAATCATTACCTCCGTCAACCATTTTATATTGAGTATGCTATAACTGTGTATATCATTATATTGTTATTTTGAAATAAAAACTGTTTAAAAAACTCTTCACTACAAAACATAAGTAATTTTGATATGCATACACTGTAAACATAATGTTTATACATTAATTTATCATTTGCATTCATTAAATGTATGCTAAATGAGATGTTTTGCAGATGTAGTGTCATATATATATATATAGTTCAGCAGGCATGTATTTCTTCATTTCTTTAGGGTTATGGATCCTTTTTTAATTATTATATGTAATTGCGTATTTGATTGGCCATGCTGACCACCATATTTAAATGCTTTTTTGAACATTCAATTCTATTAAAAGTGCAATCGGTCTTGTTTGTAATATTTTTCTGTACACTAATAAATGTTATGTGTTAAGTTGTATTTATTGCCTGTTTGTTACTCTGCTAATGCATTTGTGTACTTTACCATATTTCTCTGTTTAAGTTGAAATGAGTAACTAAAGACAACCCAACATTCGATCAATATATAAATATAATATACAACCCGATATCGGCGCTGAGTGCGTTTAGTCCCACGAGGGTGAAAATGAAAAATGAAAAATGTGAAAATTTACAATGAAAATTTAGAATGAAAATTTAGAATAAAAATTTACAATTAAAATTGAAAATGAAAATTGAAAATGAAAATTGAAAATGAAAATTGAAAAATTAAACATGAAAAATTAAACATGAAATATTTTGCTGATTTTATTTCAACTACATTGGGTTAGCCACCCAAGATTTCAAGATTGTCATATCGGTGGAAGAAGCATGACAAACAATAGTTTCTCATTCGCACTTTTGGTGGCGTTTCATCAGCCTTACAATCATTACAGTACCACACATACTTAAAACAGTTTTGGCAGTAGCCAGCTGGAGGGAAAATATTCAAAATCTCATGTGGTTGACAAGGTTCTAACGTAAAGACTCCAGCACAACACAATTGGCATTCCCAACAAAACCTTTTAAAATAATCATTGTACTGTAGTCCAGCAAACCCAACGATGTCAGTATATCGTTTTGCCATAGTTAGTGAATAGTACAGTCCCCGTGGATGTTTAAATAGTTTGAAGTACTCTAAAAAGCGTATACATTATTTCTCGAACTTGCATTCGTCAACTTTGCTAACCAATGTTAGAAATTTGAGCTAACTAGCGTATTGCGGCTGTCTACAGCATAACTGTGTGAATCAGAACTGGTAGTGTTTGAGTGATTAACACAGTTCACCTTTCCATGTAAATGAAATAAACAGAAAGCCAAAATACAAATAATTGTTTACGAATTATTCATAAGAAATTTTCCAACAATAGCCGATCTACAAATGTGGCATTCGCTGCTGGTAATGGAACATGCCTGACAAGATAAATGTCCACAGGGTATAAACACAATACCTTTTTTTTGTTGCACAACTAGTACAAATGTTTTTTTCGTCGATTTGTCGTTGCAACTCTTGTCGCGTTTCCTCTTTCATGCTGAGATGATGCCATAGAAGGTCTCCTAGTGTTTTGCGAAATATCTTGGAAACTAATCGCATTTCAGCCAAAATGTTAACTTCCTTCTCCCTAACACAGCGCTGTGAAATGTTATTCAAGTCTGGTTTTAATTTTTTCAAGTCAATGTTTAGCTTTTGAACCTGTGACAATAGATTTTCGGTCTTCTGTTTCGGTTCGCACATCTTGCTTGTAGGTTTAATGGAAATCGTTGTATTTTGCAATATCTTCACACATTTATGGAGTAGTGAAAGAAATTTTCTTAACACGTCTAAAGTGCGCTTGCTACTCTGTGTTTTTATTAATGCCTTAATTTGCTGCAAGTCAGATTCACAGTGTTTTACACGATCTGTCAAATTGCTTATTAAGCTTAAAGTTATGTCTGACATGTTTGATATCAACTGAATGAATGGATTAAACAATTGATGAATGAAACTCGAGTAATAAGAGCTTGAAATTATAATGCAATGGAAACGCTGTTTTGTTTTGTTTACAACAATGACCATCATAAACTCATTTCATTGGATAAACACTTGTGCATTTTAAAAGTTTAAGCGTATGATATAAAAACTCATATTCTACATTATGGGAATTCCTTAGCTGCAATACGTAGGGAGATGGCTTACGAATACAGATATATAGCACATCTATTCCCCAGTATGAGAACAAGATAAACATACTACTTCAGAGATATCTCAAGTGCTGTTCGAAAAATGTACCAGCTGATGTTCGTACAAGTTTGACAAAGGAACTAGTGTGTAATAGTGTGTGAATGGTGACAGATCATTGACTGTTGAAGGGACAATAAACTGGAAATTACATAGTAATTGTTGTGCAAAGGGACATGGAATTTATACTGCGTTTTGTGTTAAAATTTTCTGGATTGGATTATGATGACAGTTATTGTTTTTACTGACTGGGTGGGTGGCAATTTGATGTGAAACAAATGAGTTTAATTTTGATATTGGAAAACAAACTGACCACCATTATTGGCTAGCTGTCATGGTCAATTGACTTTGGACAATAGGGTAGTATAGAGCAGGCACTTCACATAACATATACATCAAGATGGGTATTGATATTGCTTTGTATAGACACCGAATTGGGTGCTTATGCCTACACGGTCTTATTCTAGGCCAAGCAAGGAGAGATATAATCCTTACACGAAAGGAACTGATATTCACCTGCGAATGTTTGCAACAATGTCATTTGCCCTAATAATGGTTACTATTATCCATGGGCTCTATTTTATTGGTAACAAATATGTGACAACCTCAGATTCATCTTGCTACAATATAAGCCCAGAAACAAACATTTTAACATTTGGTCGTGGATTAAGAACACCTACATCAATCGAATCAATCAACAGCTGTATGATTAATGTAAACAGAATCCTGAGAGATATATTAAGGATACTGTTTTGAAGGTTGCCTGTCCTGAGGAGAAATGGTATGATGATGACATTAAGTATGTTAAATGGGTGGGAGCGACAAAAGACGGTAGGCAACCGCTTACAATCGTTACATTACGGCGGGACGATGACAAGTTTCGAATCTTCGGCGGACGTGATAACCTTCGATCCAGAAACATTCGCATCGGCAATGACCTGACCCGACGCCAGCGACTGCGACTGAACGCACTCCGTGAACAAGGACGCAAGGCTTACTATTATAATGGTGAACTTATGGACACTATATAGGATAGCGGCCGAAGCCCGGATAACAGCGATTTACGTATTGTTGTATGGAATATAGACGGCCTATCTAATACAATTTTTGACAATAATGTATGCAATTTTCTTAACAGCTTAGATATATTTGCATTTTTAGAAACATGGTTAGAGTCAGAAGATAATTTACCTCAATTGTTCACAAATTGTAAATACTATTTTAGTAAGGCAATAAGGAAACATAATGTAGGTAGAGCAATGTCGGGTATTGTTGTTTATGTTAAGCAAAATATTGCAAAATATGTCACACGTTTACATGATTATTGTGAGTTTGCCATTTTCTTAAAAATAGACAAATGTTTATTTAATAAGGATGATGATATAACTATATGTTTTGCATATTTACCGCCAGAGCAGTCCACTTATTATGAAGGTAAAATAAGCAAGGGAATTGATATGTTAGAACAAACCCTGTTTGATTATAATATTGACTTAAATAATAATATAATTCTTGCTGGAGATTTTAATGCAAGAACATCAACATTGCCAGATACACTGTTATTTAATTTACACATTAATATATTAGAACCTTACGAACACATATTGAACGATTCTCATATTCCTGAGAGAACTTCAATGGACACTAAAACGAACCCTTTTGGGCTCAAGCTTATTGAATTGTGTAAAACGTCTAGTTTGAGGATAATAAACGGCAGACTAGGATGTGATAAATTGAAAGGCGAATACACATATATTAGTCAAAACGGGTGTAGTGTAATCGATTATGTTATTTGTTCAGACGATATATTAAACATGATAACTGATTTTGAAATATGTGAAGAAAGTAACTCTGTTCATATGCCACTATGTTTCACTCTCAGATGTAAAATAGCTATAACGAACAATAATGAAGAGGATGTAAATACATATAGATATGCATTTAATGGAAGCAACACACCGGAATATAGGAATAGTATAAAGGAATATTTTACAGAGGAATACATAAAATACTATATTGAGGAAATTAAAGATGGCTCTAAAAGCATCTCAACTGTAATTAATGAACTAAATGCTGATCTTGTGAAATGTGGAAAAGTCTGTCAAAGGCTATTTATTAAACGAAATAACTCACAGCCTTCATGGTTTAATAAGGAATGTATATCATTGAAATTTTACAGAAATAGAGCATTAAGGAATTTAAGAAGAGATCATAATGACATAAATTTACAAACATATATAGAAGCCAAACATGAATTTAGAAATTGTTGTGAGCAAAAGAAAATGGAGCATAATACCAGAGAATTAAATGAACTTATGTCGTCATGTGGTGATCAGAAGCTTTTTTGGGCAAAACTTAAGCGTATGGCGACCAAATCGGCGCCTGATAACCCTATATCAATTAAAGAATGGGAGGAACACTTTGAAAAGCTGTTTGAATCGGATACTACAACTGACAACTTGCCTGAAGCAAATGAATTTGAATTTAGCAATGATATCACAGAGGCATTATTTAACGATGGAATTACTGAGGAAGAGATCTTGAAGGCAGTAAAAAACCTTAATTATGGTAAAAGTGGTGGCAATGATTCATTAACTCCTGAATTTTATATAAATTCAATTGAAATACTTCTACCAATTATATATAATTTGTTTAACCAGGTTTTTGATAATGGAAGTTTTCCAGATCAGTGGTGTGAATCCATCATTGTTCCAATATACAAAAAAGGAGACCCATCATCTCCTTGTAATTATAGAGGGATATCATTACTTAATGTATTAGGCAAAATTTACACAAGTATAATAAATCGAAGGCTGACATTCTTCGCTAATATTTTTGACAAAATTAAGGAACCCCAGGCCGGTTTTAGACAGGGTTACAGTACAGTTGACAATGCCATTATTTTACAAGGATTGATTGATAAACAACTCAGCAAAAAGGGGGGTAAGCTGTACGTAGCATATATAGATTTTTTGAAGGCTTTCGATCTTGTTAGTAGGCCAAAATTGTTTGAAATTCTTGCTGTTAATGGTGTTTATGGGAAGCTTTATAGATCACTACAGGCTATGTACTCAAAAGTAAGAGCTAGAGTTAGAGCTAATAAAAATACACTCTCTAATGAATTTGAATGTCCAACTGGTTTAAAACAGGGGTGTTTATGTTCGCCCATATTATTTGTATTTTTCGTCAATGAGTTCATTAAACAAGTTGAAAGCAGTGAGCTGAAAGGCATACAGCTTTTTCCAAACCTACGTGAAATTTTGTGCTTGTTTTTTGCCGACGATGTGGCTTTAACATCTGATACAGTGGTTGGTCTACAGCGATTAATAAATAAATTACATGAGTTTACAAATGAATTTAGCCTGACTGTAAATACAAAGAAAACAAAGGTTGTTGTATATAAAAATGGAGGCAAATTATCTAAAAGTGAAAAGTGGTTCTATAATAATGAACGCCTAGATGTTCTAAAAGGATTCCAATATGTTGAAGTATTCCTCTCCCAGCAACTTTCTTTTCAAAAAATGGCCAGTGAACAAGCAATAACTGCAAAAAGAGTGCTAATGACATTATTATCAAAATTATATAAGTTTGGTCAATTGAACCAAAACACATATTTCAAATTATTTGATACAAAAATTGCACCAATATTATCATATGGATCGGAATTATGGGGTATTGAAAAATATAAGACTATTGAAGCCGTCCAAATATATGCATGTAAAAGGTACATGTGTGTTCCACATAAAACAACAAACATTGCAGTTTTGAGTGATTGTGGGCGCTATCCGATTTATATTGGAACTTCCAAATATGTTCTGAAGTACTGGCTAAAAATACTCAATATGACAAAAGATAGATATGTCCGCCTGGTCTATGATATGCTGAAATATATGGATGAAAGAGGCCATGAGAATTGGGTGACTAAAGTTAAAAATCTTTTGAATTCAACAGGGTATAGTTATATTTGGAGAGACCAATGTGTACAAAATGAATCATTATTTTTGAAGAATATTATACAGCGATTAAAGGACCAATATCTACAGGAATGGTCAAGGGTTTTATCTGAATCTCATAAGTTAAGTCTCTATAAGCATCTGAATACAGATTATAACCATGCAAACTATTTGAATTGTGTGAAGATAAGGAAATTTAGAAGTGCATTGGCAAAAATAAGATGTTCATCTCACAAATTAGAAGTTGAATCTGGCAGATATCGAAATGTTCTTTATCAAAATAGACTGTGTAAATTATGTAATTTAGATATTGAAACAGAGTTCCATTTCATAATCAAATGTAGTTTTTATGATGACTTGAGAAGCAAATATATTCCGAGTAAATTTTTCACAAACCCAAATATTCATAAATTTTATGTTTTAATGAACTCTGCATCAAAGAATACCATAACTAATTTAGCAAAGTATGTTTTCTATGCAAGCAAAGTAAGAGATGAAATGCTCAGTAATATTACATAGGCACATTACTCTTCATGTATTATTCTGTTTTCTTTTTTTTTTAGTTAATATTGTTTGGGGGTCTACACAAAGAGATAATCTGTGTTAGCGGTAAAAAATATTGACATTATTTTTGTTACATAGTAGAAATATTAAAAGTAATTTCATTATGTTTACCATTTTACTCTATTGTATGTTATACAATTTATTTGAATTCCTATGTTCACCATTCACCACTATGTTTGTATGTATATTATTGTGTACATAATGTTGTTCTGGGCCGGTGGCCTATATCAATGAAATAAATAAATGAAATGGAACTCGAATACCTTGGACAATGTTCGAAAATACAGACAATCAACAATATGAATATGGACGTTATGGCACATAAAAGGCAGAAAATAACATTGCAAAGAGAAATCAATTTTCTAAAACAAGAAGGCCAGCTTTCTTCTCAAGCGATTCGAAACAAACAGCATCTGGTTAGAGAGCACAAGCGACACATACGGAAACTAAAGGGAATTCTTTAACAAGTCACAAATGAAGTAGTCAAAAGCGATTTGAGCATCCCAGTTTGCAGAAAGGATTTGAACACACCAGTTTGTAGAAGGGATTTGAGTTACCATTCCGATACTGATGATACTGATAATAATGATGAGACACTGTCTGTGGCAATGAATTGGGGTGACGAACTTTTTGACCAGACACCGAACGAAGAAAACCCCAGCGTATAACTTTTGAAAAATGTTTTGTTTCAATGAAACGCAAATTATGTTACGATTTCAAAATAAAACCTTTCATACCACTTATTTTTGTTTCTCGTTCTTTGATTATTATTTTGTCATACAAATTGCTGAATAACACATAGATAAATGGAAATTTAGGATGACGATCTTTTTTATAAAACACCCGAAGATCACAGCCTTTGATTTGAAAATAAAATAAAATCTGAACATGTATCAGTTATATATCAGCAACTAAACAATTTTTCCAATATACTTAAGTCACAGTTATTATACGTTCCCAAATTGTTCATTTTGAAAACAATAATGTTTTACGAGATATTTGTCATCTACTAAAAACCCGTATCTCATTCTTTTTAAAGGGAGGTAATAGCATTAATACCACCGTGAAGAAACAAAATTGAAAACAAGTACAGAGCAAAATATTTTACAATTTATTGATAAATTTGATATTTTCCAATAACAACAGTTCTGCAAAAATAACATTTACTAGTTTTGATAGAACATGCATGGCAAGTCAAATGGCCACAAGGCGTAAACACAATACACTTTTTGTCCGTAACACAAATTTGACAAATGTTTTTTTCATCGTTTTGTAGTTGCAACTCCTTTTGGATGCTTGTCTCTCTGCTAAAATGATTGCAAAGAAGATCTCCGAGCGTTGATACTTTTCGAAATATCTTCGATACCGATCGGATTTCGGATAAAATGTCAATTGCCTTCTCCCTGCCACAACGTTCTGATATTGTGTTCAACTCAATTCTGTAGTTTTTTAAGTCACGTTTCATTTTCCTCGCCAGTTGTAACACATCTCCAGATCTAATTTCTGGTTGGCTCATCTTGCTAGGAGTTTTGTTTTGATGAAACTATTTTGTAAAAAGATTTTACAATTTTACGAATTAGTGGCGAAAGTTTTCTCAAGACGCCAGATACGTGTCTGCTGTTGTTAACTACGATAGTCTTCATGTGCAACAATTGAGTTTCACTGTGTTGCATACGATCTGCCAACTGTTTTACCAAGTTAAAAGTTGCGTCTGACATGGTTGACATCAACTGAATAAATAAATAAATGAATAATACTCGAGTTATAAGAGCTTACAATTATAATGCAATAATAACACTGAATTATTTTGTTTCTACCAATATGAGAAGGATTACAATTTTGAAAAAAATCATACCATTTTTGATAACATGAGATGAAATCAAAAATTGCTTTATCGTGAACTTGAAGTGATCACTCCCGTTTGAATAACAATTGATCGTTTCTCATGATAAAAAAGTTACAAATAACACAACTAATGCTTCTAATTTCAGTTTCTGTTTTATTCAATATGTAAGCCGATAACAAAGTACAAACATGCATAGCATTGAAAACATATCAATATACATAATTATACATAAAACATTTGCTTTCATGAAATCAAACACAAGCAAAAGTTTACAATTGTTATAATGTCAAACATTCAATGTGAAAAGTATTTTTGTTATGTAATGTGGTCACTCCCTGTTTTTCATCCAGACTTGTGACTGGCATTGGTCAGGTTACCCACGGCATCAGCGAGATCGGAAAATGGAAACTTTGAGCCAGAAACCTATTTTCCTAGTGTCATACACTACGCAAAATCAGCACCCATTAGAGGCCTTCCAGGCGACCTTCTACAATTTGTTACACCTATAATGTAGAGTGCTGGACTATTCGGGTGGAACAAACGGGGTATTGCTGACTCGTTGTAGGTACAACGCCGAACAAGTGATATCTGATACAAGAAGGCCTGTACTGGGGCAAGAATCGAGTGCCTCAGCCGCATAGTCCGATCAAAGAAGGGATTTCTGCGATCAACTTCAAGTACCTCAACCACAAGCTAGGCTCGAAAACTCGTAGACATATTTCTCTTTTGATCTAAGAGAAGGCTACAGAGTTCACTTTCAAACATACCTCTTAAGCACATAGAGGCATATTTGCTCGCTTTACTTGCAGGCAGGAAATGCTAACTATAATCTCAGAAAGCATTTCCTTTTATGTATCGCAACTTATGAGCAAAGAAGCGATTGAAGTTTGAATTTTGAATTTTGAAAAAAACTGAGGCAGCGCTAAAGGCAACTACTCGACAGGGCACACTTAGGACTAGCGCCCCATTCGCTTCGTCCACTCTCTATGCATGCACTAGCGTACAGAAAAGGGGTACTCGTGAGCATGGAGGTTGCCACTCCCTATCTTTCATTGCCTGTAGCGTGACATGGTGAACATGAGCGGCTCCTAGTATTGGCACTGTACACCACCTTACACCAAGACTAAGCTGGTCTAACGACACCTCCATACTCATGCTAGCCTTTAAATTACTTTTGCCAAATCATTTTGCTGAACGAAAACATTGCCACATATCAATGTTCGGTCTTTCAAGAGGAATGTTTGTGATGAATGAAGTTTTGCACTTCGAAACCAAACTAAGAATGCAATGAGCCTAGTACATTTCACTTGTATTTCACAACGCATCTACATTCTAACACTTTTGACTAACATTTTTTTTTAACAGTGCTTGATCTTGCAATATTGATTTCAATATTCATTCAAGCTAAACTTTATAGACATTGACAAAACAACAGGCTTGCATCTTAAACCGCCGCATAAAGGACAGTGAGAAACGAATCTCGTCGACCCATGCTGGCACGAGCAAACAAATCATTTTGTCAACAGTATTTCGCAATGATGAAACATTTTAGAATGCAGTGCACATTTTGCTCTTGTTACCAAGCCGGGAGAACAAACTTCTCGGCTCGTTTTGTAACATGTGCACAATATCAAAATGTTTACCATTTACCAAGTTATGCTCCAACCAATATCGTAATCAATATGACAAGACCAAAGCTTAATAAATTTATTAATTACAAGCAGCATTACTGCTAAAATTTTGTTCAATCACAAATGTTCCTCGGTTTCAGCCGTGACCAAGTCTGGCTGTTTCTCATAAAAAATATAGTGAAAAACCGTTTGACTGTGGTTTCAATGAAAAAAAACGACAGACCAAAATGTAACCAATTTTATGAAAAAAATGGTTTGTCTTTCGTGAACAATACTTTGGATGGCCAAAAAAACAAACAACAGTACTCACAATAGCAAACAAGACCCGCGTTACTGGTGTAAGCAAGACAGCACAAACATAAAAGCAAACAGATAAATCAGTATTTCTCCATTTGATTTTTATTTTTTGAAATTATTTACTGTATGTTAAATTTTCAATGTTCATGCAAAACACGAAATCCAAGTGTTGGAGAATTACTGATGAAACAAAACGCAACGGTACAAAGCACATATAATACAAACAACAATTTAAAACGAACAAGTGTGGAAAGGTAACTTTTTTTCAAATAAACAATGACATTTCAAATACATCGACGAATTATGTCTGCTGTCTTCTGTCGGATCCCCTGTGTATGGCATCTCATCTGAAAAAATGAAATGAAACAGTGTAAAAGACGAAACATTCTTACATACAATAGCAATTAATGTTTACTCTGGTAAATTTTGGTTTCATTAATAACATTGGATTTTTACAAAAATGATAAATGCTTAATTTCAAAACATATTAACCATTCTCTCAGTTTTGATTTACAAATGACAGAGCAGTTCACTAAAACAGTGCTTAAAATCATGATTTATTGGACAACATTTCAAATTTTTTGACTTTGGATTTTCACCATAGCGCATTCGCGTTTTAGCTATATACCTACCAAAGCGCATTTGCGTTTAAGCGATGTAGTTTTTTCACACTGAGTACCCCCCTTATGAAACTTTTTTTTTACATTGATTTTAGAACGATTTAGTTGAATCTCAAAATTAAGCACACAAAATGACGATGTACAAATATTTTGGGGTGACGAGAGTTTGGCTCGCTCGCCCGACCAAACTAAAAGACTTATAGATATACTTTAGGTCTTTTATTTTGGCTGGGCGAGGTAACCAAAAAGCTCGTCACCCTAAATTATTTGTACATCGTCACCTGGTTTGCTTAAATTTGTGAGTCGATTTGTCATAAAAAGAGTCAAATGTATGATACGATGCTTAGCATCTTCAAATAATTTGACATTCATCTTTTGGTTTGACAAATAATAAGAGTAAAACTAGATAAACTGCTTAGCATGTGCAAATAATTTGACATTCATCTTTTGGTTTGACAAACAATATAGTGAAATGTATGACAAATGCTAAATGTCATGAATCGATTTGACACTTAGCATTTGGTTTGACAACTGAAAGAATTATTTATTTGCGATTGTGAACTAGAAGAATTTGCATTGTTTGACTATTTCTAAATGTCATGAACAAATAATATCATATGGGTTGACAAAAAAGTAGATTGAAATACCATTCATTTGTGATGTTTTACACTTGTGAAATGCAGATCGAATGCATTATTTTTGTGCATATTTAATATGTAACGCATACTTAATATCATTACAAAACTTGAAACCTACAGCAATTTATGATCTGTACAATGGAGAGACTTAATCGCAAAATTAAAAGAATTGCCATCCTTGAGGCTAGACTTGCTGTGCTCAAAACTGAGTTGCAGACAGAACTGGAGCAGCTGAGCAATTCCAATGACATGACAATTAACTATGGTTCAAAAACATTGTCACCTGTACAAACCGAGGTTGAAGACTGGGGTGACTGCGTAAGGACTTCAGAAATCATCAGCGAGGAGGACTGGGAATCTGAAGCAAACAGGCAGCCCTTCACTCTTGGTGGGACATTCTGCAAAACGAGAAAATCTACAAACTGGGAAAACAGATGCCCTGTTTGTTTCTCAAAAAACTGTGGACATAAAGTGAACAGATGTTTGTTCAGAGAAGCCGCAACTCAGTGATTTAATATTCTACATTATTGTTGTATGTACCATATAATACTGGATGAACAAGTTCAAAAACTTTTTATCATATACTACTGGATAAACAAGTTAAAAAATAAATAAGCACTTTGTATTTTACCTCGTGTTGTTTTACTTCAATGTCCCGAAACCATTTAAACGAACAACTTCCACTAAGGTCAGACCAGCCATACAGAGCTGAAAACACAAAACATTTCTGTTGAAAAATGAAAACATCAATGAGTAAAATAAGAACAATACTTGTTCAATTTGTTTACCACCAAAAACATGAATCTTAAATGATCTTGTTTTCCCTGCCAGATGAGATAAATAAAACTTAACAATATAAGCTTCACCTCACTAATTTTCATTTACTAAATATAAACACTGACTAATTAACTTCTATTAAGTCTTTGACCCCCAAAGAATATTTGCAGTGAGTTGTAAATGCTTAGTCTCAAAACATATTAACCATTCTCTCAGTTTTGATTTACAAATGACAGAGCAGTTCACTAAAACAGTGCTTAAAATCATGATTTATTGGACAACATTTCAAAATTTTCAAATTTTTTGACTTTGGATTTTCACCATAGCGCATTCACGTTTTAGCTATATACCTACCAAAGCGCATTTGCGTTTAAGCGATGTAGTTTTTTCACACTGTGTACCCCCCTTATGAAACTTTTTTTTACATTGATTTTAGAACGATTTAGTTGAATCTCAAAATTAAGCACACAAAGTGACAATGTACAAATATTTTGGGGTGACGAGATTTTGGCTCGCCCGCCCGACCAAACTAAAAGACTTATAGATATACTTTAAGTATTTTAGTTTGGCTGGGCGAGGTAACCAAAAAGCTCGTCACTCTAAATGATTTGTACATCGTCACCTGGTTTGCTTAAATTTGTGAGTCGATTTGTCATAAAAAGAGTCAAATGTATGATACAATGCTTAGCATCTTCAAATAATTTGACGTTCATCTTTTGGTTTGACAAATAAAATGAGTAAAATTTATGATAAACTGCTAAGCATGTGTAAATAATTTGACATTCATCTTTCGGTTTGACAAATAATATAGTGAAATGTATGACACATGCTAAATATCATGAATGGATTTGACACTTAGCATTTGGTTTGACGACTGAATGAGTGAAATGTATGACAAATGCTAAATGTCATGAATCTCTTTGACACATAGCTGTAATTTTGCTACCATAATGTGAAATAAGTACAAAGAGCAAAATAAAATCATGTTGGTTCAGTGTTTCAGTATATTAAAGAACCAAGATGAGTTAACTTTACTGTTCATTGTAACTTTGAGATTTGTTTCTGATGAAATTTGGTGAAATTACTTACTTGTTATTGACAGAGCAGAACACACTGCATATTGGGTGAGCTTCAGGTAATATAGGCTAGGTTACTCCTCACAATTCTGAAACAAAACATTTTATCAACAAAACTGCACATATTGCTTGTTAGTTTAAAAATAAAATCATTCTCTTAAAAGCATTACCAAGTACATTTCATCCACATCATCTATGTTGAAATAATCCTGGAAACAAAGTACTTCCTACATACAAGCAGAAACAGATAAACATAAACTGTTTACATACAGAGGGTATAATGTTTCCAACATTTCTTATCAATGTTGTGTCGTGAGATACAAAAACAGTTGTCTGCTACTTCCCGTGGATGCGGAACGTTTTACGGCAAGACGAGGACGGCCATCTTGGAAGAAAGTTCGGGACTGACAGATTAAAACCGTTAAGAGATATTTGCTATTCTGATAGAAGTACTTGAGTAATATGACTGTGCTATCAATTGAGTAACATTCATTGTTAATATTTAAACACATTAATGGTGTCAGAATATTTCTGAACTCGCCCTGTTGCTTGGTTTAGTCATTACGTGTGGTGGGGTAAGGGAATTGTGTTTTTGAAAAACTGTACCAAATAGCATATAGCAGGAAAAAAGAGGGTTTGCATGCCAGTAAGTGGATTGTAGGTAACCATAAGAAGACCAGGCAGATAGGTTTGTGGTTATAATACAAACCCCACCCTCCCGGCAATTAATAGTTAACAATTTTGGTCTTCTTTCAAGAAAGTAGCTTCTTGCAAACATGGATATATACAAACTTAAATATAAAGTGACTAATAGCTTTTTGCTATATTGGTAATAAATATATATATTAAGGATTTTCTAAATAGCTTTTTGCTGTTTATAATGCAAATAGTTTCTTGCTGTTTGATCCGTTAGGTTCCTGAATGCTGTCGTTTCCTTGTTTGTCGTCTGTTTTAAAATAATGAAATAGCAATAAAAATAGAAAAAGAATAGATTCATCCTTACAATTATACATTACATAATAAAATGAACCTTGATTTAAATGAGGCCTCTGAAAAGGAATTGCAGCTTTTGCCAGGTATTTGCGAGGAGAGGGCAAAATAATTGGTTCATTTTCGAGAGGCAAAAGGGTTTCTTACCCTTGATATGGTTGAAAGTGTTCTAGGTAAAACATTTACGGAAGAAGAACGGTCTTGTTTTGTGGTTCTAGAAGGAGCGTCAGCAGATATCATGGATGAGAAACCGAGTAAGGTTAATTTGACAGGCGCTATACCTAAAGCCACGCAAAAATCACCACAAGTAGAAGAGCCTGAAATGGATGCAACAGACAAAGAGGATAGGGAGTTGACAATAAGATTGAAACAGTTGACAAACAAATTTAACTCTGATATGAAGCCTTCTTTCAGTATGAAGAAAAAACATTCAAAATCCCCGAAACATGAAACATCTTCTGATTCTGAAACGGAAAGTTTAGTAAGCTTGATGCACAAATTGTTGGAACAGAAACAAAAGAAGAAAAAGCGAAGGCAACGACACATTCTTGCTGAAAGTAAAAGTTCTAGTGAAGACGAAGGTATCCCATCCAAACGCCGGGGAGACCCGAGGCATCTTCCTAAAAATCTAAGGTTTGATGGTAAAAGCAATTGGCTCTCATTCCAACAACGAATAGAGAGTTATAGAAAAGTGTTACATTGGTCAGAAGAAGAAAGTAAAGATTACTTAGGTTGGTGTCTTGAAGATAAAGCTCTGGATTTTTATTCTTTGACAGGTAAAAATTTCAGTGACCTGAGTTTTGTGGAAATTATGTCTAGGTTGGAAACACGTTTCGGTGTACGGGAATTAAGAGCAACAGCTCGAATGAAATTTCAACAACTGGCACAGAACCAAGATGAAAGTCTCGAAGATTGGGCAGACAGGGTGATGACGCTGGCTACAACAGCTTTCAGAGATTTGCCAGATAGCTTCACACAAAGAGAAGTCATAATACGCTTCTGCCAGGGGTGTAATGACCCAGGAGCAGGCAAATTCGCATGTTTGGAGAACCCTAGAACAATAGAAGAAGCATTGAATAGTATAAAAAACTTTCAATACGTGTCCCTAGCAGTGGAGGGTAAGAAAAAGAAGAAAGTTGAAGTGGAAGAGGTCACAGTTAATGCAGTCACTGATAATGCCATGGCGATAGCTGGATTGAGCAAGATGGTGGAAAAATTGATAGATAAGGTTGATAGGATGTCCACTTCCAATGACTCGAAACCGAGTAGGCAAACAAGCGAACCGTTAAGGGATGAATTTTGTTTCTTTTGTAAAGCGAAAGGTCATTGGAAAAGAGAGTGCCGTTCGTATGCTCAATGGTTGAAAAGGAAAGAACAGGGAGGTTATAAAGCACCTCAGAACAACAGGGATTTAAATGGAAAAGGGCCAGGGACGGCGGTGCAACCCCTGAGCCCGAGAAAGTAAGCCGCAAACCCACAGGTGTAGGTCATTTGGAGAAGAAATCAGATATTGGAGTGGGAATTACAAAGAACAATGAACATATCTCCATACCTACAGAACAATCAGAAAAGATATCAGTACATCGGGTTTGTGCAGGACTATCATCTGTATTAATGGGAGTCGGAAATCTTCAACTTACAGCTCGCATAGACACAGGAGCAGAGATTACAATTCTTTCTATTGATTGCTATAACAAATTGTCTCAGAAACCTGCAAAAGTGAAAGATGTAGACATGTTGTTAGCTGACAAAGAAGCCACACTTAGAGGTTTTGTCACTAAGCCAGTACAAATGAAAATTGGTTCACATAACTTTAAAGAACGGTTGTATGTAGCTGCAATTACTGATGATCTTTTACTAGGACATGATTTGTTACATCATTTGGGTGCTAAAATTGATTGGTCAACAGAGACCTTAGTCATTCGAGATGAGCACATACCTTTGAAGACTAAGTTCAAAGAAGATAAGCTTGCTGTTGCAAGGGTCACAATTGCAAAACGGGTGGTTGTGCCGCCCAACACAGTAGTTAGAGTGTCGTGCAATATTGATTGCAATATGCAGGATTATGTCATTGAGCCGAATTCAGACCTTGGTGTGGAAGCGCCAAAGGTGGTAAGAAAGGCAGGTATGACTCCAGTTATGTCCCTTGTGAATACAACTGATAGGTATAGGGCTTTTAAGAAAGGACAATTTGTGGCCAATGCGTATGAGATAGAAGCCGTGGTACAAGCTGGCCATTCTGCGAATAGTGAAGATATCGGGGTTTCTTACGTCGATTCTTCAAATAGCAATGTTTCTTACAATGCTAACGCGAAGGGGGTTGCTTCTTGCAACCAGGTCACAGATCAAAAATCTGCTTCTTGCGGTGAAAATATAAGAGATGTGCCAATACACTTGCTAAAGGTTTACAATGATTCTATTGGTCACTTAGATGAGGAACAACGGCGAGATTTAGCAAAGCTTTTGACGGATAATGAGGAGGTTTTTGCAAAAAATGAATACGATCTAGGCAGTTTTATAGGAATGGAGCACACCATAGATACTGGAGATGCAAAGCCAATAAAGCAACGGATGCGAAAGACCCCTTCTTGTTTTGTTGGGGATGAGGAAGCTCATTTAAAAAGAATGATGGATGCCGGGGTTATACAGGAATCAGTTTCTGATTGGGCATCTGCCTCACTTCTCATTCGTAAACGTGATGGGTCAGTTAGATGGTGCATCGATAACCGAGCTCTTAATGACGTCAGAGTGAAAGACGTTTTCCCTCTACCATTGGTTGAAGATTGCTTGGATATTTTATCTGGTAGTCTATGGTTCTCGAAATTGGATGCAAATTCAGCATATTGGCAAATCAAGATAAGTGAGCCAGATAGGAAAAAGACCGCATTCTTAACAAAATATGGACTTTTTGAACATCTACGTATGGGGTTCGGGCTTACCAATGCCCCAGCAAGATTTTCCCGCGCAGTCAGTCTTAATCTCAGGGGTTTGACGTGGAAAACGGTTCTTGCATTTTTGGATGATATCTTGGTCTTGGGGAGTAGTTTTGAGAATCATCTTAAAAACTTGAATGAAGTTCTACAGCGGATTCACTTCCATGGAATGAAGTTGAAACCCAAAAAATGCATATTCTTCCAACCGGAAGTTGATTTTTTGGGTAGGATGGTCAGCAAAGATCATATTGCAATGGCAGACAAAGATATTCAGACCGTTGCAAAATGGGCTGTTCCGGCGTCAAGTAAAGATGTCGAAAGATTCATGGGGTTTGCAAACTACCATATAAACTTTGTCAAAAACTTTGCCAGCATTGCTCAACCACTCTATAAGGTCACTGGTAAGGGTAAATTTGTATGGCAATAGGAGCAGCAAGATGCTTTTGTGCGTCTTAAGACAGCATTAACAAGTCCTCCGGTGTTGGCCTTACCGAACAGTGAAGACCCATTCATCTTAGACACGGATGCGTCTGATTTCGCAATAAGTGGTGTGTTAAGTCAGATCCAAAATGGGGTCGAGAGAGTTATAGCATACTGCAGTTACTCCTTAACTCACGAGCAAAGAAATTATTGCACTATTAGAAAAGAGCTTCTTGCTATAGTAAGACTGACCAGACAGTATAAACACTACATTCTAGGCCGTGTGTTCACAGTCAGAACCGATCATTCTAGTTTGACCTGGCTTTTACGATTCAAGGAGCCACAAGGCCAGCTAGCCAGATGGATCGAAGAGTTGGCCCAATACCACATGGTGGTGAAACACAGACCGGGTAGCAAACATGGAAATGCTGATGCTCGTTCAAGGCTACCTGATGCTTTAAGTCCATGTCCTTCTTTTATAGCAGGAGTGTCACCTGAATGTTTACCATGTGGTGGTTGTAAATACTGTACCAGAGCAGATGAAAGGTGGGGAGAGTTTTCGAGAGCAGTTGATGATGCAGTATCACTCGCTGTGAAGGTAGACACTGAGGAGAACCCTGATAAGAAAGCCGCGCAGGTGGTTACAGTTGCTGACGTTAATCTAGCAGCAGCCAAGATAGAAGTACCAAGCCAAGCCAGTACCTCTGAAGAGGAGATATTGATAAGTACAGAAGGTTTTGAAACCAATTAAGGGTTCGAAACAGGATTTGACATTGTTCGTCGAAATAATAGTATCAAATCCAATGTAGAACAGTTCAATTGCCGGTGGAGGCAACGAAAGATACTCCGTCTTGTTGGGGGTTTACGGCATCAGAAATCACCAAAAGTCAATATGCTGATACGGAGCTTAAGTTCATTCTTAAATATTTGTCGGAGGGTGTAGAACCAAATGAAAAGGACCTTAATCTAAGCTCTCCAGAAGCTAAATACTTCTGGGTGAATAAGGACATGCTTGTTCTGAACGAGGAATTGCTGCTGCGGAAAGCTGTGAAAACAGGAGATTTTGAACTGGTACTTCCAAAAGAGCTTCAAGAATTAGCAATTCAGTGGCACCACGATATCCCATCAGCGGCACACCAAGGTATAGCTCGCACCAAGGCAAAACTAAAGGAAAAGTTCTTCTGGTTTTATTTGTCAAGGGATGTAGAGCGATACGTTTTAACATGCAATACTTGCAGTATGAACAAAAAGAATAAGGTTTATGGGAAAGTGCCAATGACTGAATATCATGCTGGTGCACCAATGGAACGCGTCCACATTGATTTTATTGGCCCGCTTCCTAAAACAGCTAAAGGCAATGAATCTTGTCTCATGATGGTTGACCAGTTTACGAAGTGGGTTGAATGTGTCCCTTTACCGTCTCAAAAGGCAGAAATAACAGCTAAAGCTGCGGTTGACGAATTCTTTTCACGTTTTGGATATCCATTTCAAATATTTTCCGACCAAGGTCGTAATTTTGAAAGCAAGCTTTTTGCTGCTTTGTGCCAAATGTTGCAAATACACAAAGCCAGGACTACACCGTACAGACCATCGGCTAATGGACAGGTAGAACGGTACAATAGAACACTCATGGATGCTGTAAGATGTTTTCTTAACAAGTCACAACATAATTGGGACGAGCATGTCCAACAAATTGCTGGAGCAATTCGATCTTCTATAAACCGGAGCACAAGGTATACACCCAACATGCTGATGCTAGGTAGGGAAGTTACAACCCCAGCCCAACTGATGTTTCCACATGTAAGCAATAAGACAGATCCCGAAAACTATGTAAGTCGTCTCCAGGGAATTGCAAAGAGCTCACAAAGTTGCCAGAGACACGCTAAATACATCTTTGAAAAAAGCAAAGAAGTATTATGATCTGAAGGTGTTATTGAGACTTTACAAAGAAGGGGATTTGGTGTATTTGTTGGACACCGCAGTTTTGAAAGGCAAATGCAAGAAATTGAGCCCACCATGGAAAGGCCCTGCAGTCATTGTTAAGAAAATATCGGCGTATGTGTATCATGTAAAGCTGAGAAATGCTGTGTTCATCACAAATCATGACAGAATGATGCCCTGTAGAGATAGGAACATCCCAGTCTGGATACAGAGATACAAGGAGAATCCTCAGTTACAATCACCTATCTCCGTTGAAGACGCTAACCTCTATTGCATCTGTAGACAACCTTGGGAAGGGAGGTTCATGATCCAATGTGATTTCTGTCATGAGTGGTTCCACGGTTCGTGTGTGAACATCACGTCTAGTGATGCTCTGAATATTGACAAATACAAATGTTGTTTATGTCGAAAGTAATGTGTTGTTGTCTACTTTCAGGTATGGAGGATGGGAGCTTTATACGCCGGAACCGGGTAGACCTTGCTGAAGGGAAAGTGTTCAGGCCGGCCAAAGAGTTTGCACAGAGATTGGACTTTAATCTAGTAAGACAGGAAGATAAAGGAGTGTTGCTGGAACTTCTTTTAGGGACTGCTCGGGTTGCTAATGAAGACAAGCAATATCTAAAGAGTCTAGCTGATTGGCTCAACGTCTTTCAAATTGTAGACCGTAGTTGGATATCGGAACACATTTACCGCTTGTCTTCTACTAGACCCAGGAAAGATCAGACGTATAATCCTGGAACATCAGTAACTGATGTGCGTCTTCAAGATAATCCTGATCTTGAGAGACTGGTTAGGGATAATGTTGTGGATAGCATTTTGTTAGAAGAGCCACTAGAGCTTGATTATTCACCAGGGTCTTCACTCCTAGCTACGCCCGAGAGCCAGAGTAAGAGGAAATCACCGAGACCGACGGTAGCCATTTCGCCCATGCAAATAGCTTCGCCACAACCACGGGATCGCAGTCATATACCTGTTATCCAACCACAGGAAACTGATATTCACGTACCAGTAGTCCAACAACACGAAATCAAAAAGAACACAGAAGTTCCCGTGAACCAATCTAAAAGAAAGGACTCAAAAGGAGTAGGTCACTCAGCTGATAGAGCCTACAAAAGGCAAAAGTCGTAAAAAACCAAATAAAAGGAAAAGGGCCGGTAAAAAGTTCAAGAGTTTCTTACTCCAGAGACAAAGAAAGGGGAGTTTCTTACTCCAGATATGAAGAAGGGGGAGTTTCTAACTCCCAGGATAAAGAGCAGGGAGTTTCCTATTTTCGAGAAGATAAGAGGGGAGTTTCTTACTCCCAAGAAGAGAATAAGGGAGTTTCTTACTCCCGAGAAGAAACCAATCGTGGTGATTTTTATCACAGAGATGACGATAGGAGAGTATATGGTCACTACAAAGATGACACATACAGAAGTACAGAAGAACGTTTAAATTCCACTCATAGGTCAAACAAAAGACGAGGGTCTCCAATCTTGGAAAATGAAGCTAAGCGGTCAGTGACGACTACGAAAGATGGGTCCTTGAGGTTAAGTCTTTCAACTATCCAATCTGGAGAAGCTCAGAAACAAGCTGTACTGGTATTTAAATCCAGCCAGAGACAGCGTAGATGCTTTGTCCCATGGTGTGTGGAATCTAACTCATATATTAAAGCTCACGCTTTCAAATATCATGTTCCAGGTGTGTTTGATGAACGTTTACCAGCAGATGATGAAGAGGTACTAATGTTAAGGAAGCGGGCACTGAACCAGATAAGAACATGGGCTCTGGGCAGGCCAGGGTCATGGAGGGAACTGTTAGAGTATGTTCAGATTCAGCGGTTACTATCACCGGCAGACAACACGTCTATCACACCAGTGCAGGAAGAGCATATGTTGGCTTTTTGCCGATATGTGGGTTACGATGCCCCCAGATGTTTCCAGTTGGAACCACTAAATAACGTCGGGGTGTTAATTCATTGGAGAGCGATAACCCTCCTAGTTGCCACGCTCGATAAGGAACAGGAGACGTACCTGATGAATTTTTACGCGCTACCTGCAGGTATGCCGCTGAATGAAGGAGAGAGAAAGGATTTCCCTTTGGCCTTTGACAGTCATTTTCATCTCGATCGTCTGTTGAAGCGTATGGATCTTCCCCATGATGCCACTTTACAGACAGTATATGAGCTGACGCCTGTAGAGGATCCAGAGAAGGTGACAGTTCAATGCTGTTGTACTTGCTTTTGCGATCCGGAAACTTGGCCAACCAATCGGGAGATTAGCGATCTTCCCGAAGAAATGGCAGTTGCTGTAGGTTTTCATCCAAGCCACGCAAAGTCCACAATGACTAAAGACTCGTACAAACTACGGCGGTTGAAACATATGGTATCGTTAGATAGAATTGTTGCAGTAGGGGAGATTGGTATCGATCACAACGTACCAGAAGATCGGTGGCATTTGCATTTGGATGTTTTGCGTTCTATTCTTCCTATGGTACTTGACCGTCACATAGTCATTTTTCATTGTCGAGGAATGGAAGGTGATAACGCTACAGAAGCGTACATGTTGCTGTTACACATGGCTAAGCAATACCTGCGAAAAGACCAACAAGTGTATCTACACTGTTTTAATGGAGATTTGTATGCTTTTCGGCAGTGGTCAGCAGCATTTTCAAAATGCTATTTTGGTTTCACTCGTATGGTGAGTTCATTCAACCAGTATCAAGTAGAGGCTTTGTAAGCTGTTCCAGAAAACAGACTGTTGCTGGAGACAGATACGCCTTATTTTGCTCCAAGAGGACGTAGTTGGTCTGCCCCGAACACCATTTATGGGATAGCGGAACGGGTGGCGCACCACCGAGGAGTGGAAACTGTGAAAATGTTATCCATAACTCGAGAAAATGCTCGCAAATTGTATTTTTAGGTGGGGGATGATAATGGAAAGAGACGCGAGGTGTATATACTGGGATTTTTACCGTTTATCATATAAGGATATTTTGGACAAGTTAGGAGACTGATAATGTAAAAACGGTAATTCGTATTGGCATTACAGAGATTACAGATAGCTTATGCTATCGTTTGAAAGAAAACAGAAAGACAGCTTACGCTGCGTTTGCAAAGACGTTAAAGCGGCATTTTTTATGTCTTTACAGGGAGTCTTCAAGTAACAGATAGCTTATGCTATATTTTGCAAGGCAGCATATAAAGACAGCTTATGCTGTATCTTCAAAGTTGTATAAAGTGGTATTTTGTGTGGCCTGTACAATGATAATAAGTAACAGATTTACTTATTTTGTGTTTTAATTTGTTGTGTTATAGGACAACTTCAAAAGACAGCTTATGCTGTATTTTTTAAAGGCAGCTTATGCTGTATTCGTTTTAAAGACAGCTTGTGCTGTATTCGTTGGAAGACAGCTTACGCTGTACATATTCGTAAGAAGACAGCTTACGCTGTATTCGTTTGATGACAGCTTACGCTGTATTCCGTCCAAAGATGGCATGTCGTGAGGTCTTCTTGAAGAAACTAACCGAGAGAATGAAAGTTTATCATCAATGTGACTTTTCCAACTTCACCGAAAGCTTATTAAATAATGTTGGGGAAAGTGTTGTGTCGTGAGATACAAAAACAGTTGTCTGCTACTTCCCGTGGATGCGGAACGTTTTACGGCAAGACGAGGACGGCCATCTTGGAAGAAAGTTCGGGACTGACAGATTAAAACTGTTGAGAGATATTTGCTATTCTGATAGAAGTACTTGAGTAATATGAGTGTGCTATCAATTGAGTAACATTCATTGTTAATATTGAAACACATTATCAATAATCATACACAACAGGAACGAAATTGTGCATTTATGGCATTGGTAGATATCAAACACAAACTGAAAATTTATCTAATAGCAGTTCAATGTAATAAATCAAACACAGTGTCTGTTGTTAGATAAATTATCAGTTTATAAAAATTATTCCAAGCATATTTCCAAACAGACTAAGCACTGAGATTATGATATGACAGTTCAATTCATGGAATTAATTTTCAGTGATTTTACTTACTTGTAAATGTAATTTCTTGGGTACTGCCTTCAACCATTTTGATCACCAGCTTTCTGACACACAGGACGACTGCATCCGAACTGCCGTCTCTGGTTTAAAAAAAATAATTTTCAACATATTTTTCAAACAAAGAAATAGAAGAAGATATTTATCAATCTTGCATGATTTGCCATTTCTTATTTCTGCCAGTTTGGTCCCTAAACAAAGTTAAAATCACTTAAAATATGACATAAACAAGACAAGAGATATGAATTAACACTGCTTACTTTGTTTTTCAACATATCTAGCCGAGAATTAAAGTTTCTAAAATCGGCTTCGAGAATGTTCGAAACATTCTAAAACGAGCTGGGAGCAATTTCTTTTGACATATGTTTTACGTAATTCAATGCACACATCGACAAAACTTGTTGGTAATATGATACATCATATATTTAGACCCAATTTCTCATAAAACTTTTAAACATGCATGTCATAAGCTGGAAATACGACCTTCACAATTTATTTTTCAAGATGGCCGACCAGCGCACAGCGAGAACTCTGCAAAATGACGTCATACATATCACGTCATATCATTCCATGAATTGCATTATTTATTTATTTTTTAAACTTTTACGAAAATAAAGAAAATACACTCATTAAAAATTATTGAAATTATCTTGATTATGTATTATGTATCGTTTTATGAAATTAAACATTAGGAAAAAATAAAATGTTTGTTCATTTTCAGAAAAAACGAAATCGAAAGTAGAAATATTTTCTGAAATTGGAAATGTTTAAAACCTCGTAAAATCATTTATATCTCTTGTATATGCATAAACCCGGCTTGATTCAATCGCGAAAACATTATAAAAACTATAACTACCAAGGTCGTACCTTCAAACACAGAAAATATCCCAAATTTTACACACAAAGAGTATTGTTTACATGGGTTCAGCCATATCAAAGTGAATACGACAGGCAACACTTTCCGTTATAATAATCAGCTGAGAGCTACTGCTGAACGGTCAATTTTGTACTTAAAATCGTAACATTATTCTGTGATTGTTTTACTTTATTTCATGTTTTATTTTGCTTAAGTATCGTACTTTGTAGCATTTTACGATACATTCTGTGTACCTTTGAGGAGTTATGCATAGCGATTTGCACATATATATGACTATATGACCATTACTCGTTTGATAACAATGAGCAAGCATAGTTGTTCTTAAAGCTTAAGTGATTCCAACTAGATTACTATAGATAAACACAATAAAACACGAACAGTTCATACATTTTATTTTGTTACTAATCATTGTCTGTTCATTACTCAATTTATTGTTAACAACGTTTTGGCACAAACTGTCTCCCACGCCTGGCGAAGAACTTGCGAAGTGCTGCGTGGTTCTCATTTCTCTCTAAGTCTCTGCTACTGAGCTTTTCAACAACCTTTTAAGTTTTGTCAACACTCGACGAGTCTTCTTGCAGCAAACACACCAAACAGGGGTACAGTTCAGGGCACTGATGGCTTTGGGCTTTCTGTTCTGTTTTCTCAGCATCCCCTTTTTTGAAACAAATCAAACACGGATATAGTTTCGGACACGTGTGGATTTCAATTGCCATATTGACGTTCGCATTCAATTGCACACTGTCCATATTTTTCTGTTTTGCATCAGACCTTCTGAGCAACTTCTTCAAACACGTTTTGGTGGTTTTCTTGAATCCCATAATTTGTATATACTAGATCAGTAGGTTTTGACAAGTATGACATGAGAAGAAAAGATAAGTTTTATATATGAACCATATTCGTTCCACTCATTGCATTATTTTAAGCCATGGACCATTCAATCTACAATGCTAGGTACAGTGCTTGTAACTATATTACTTTGCTACTATTTTTTTCAATCTACATAAAATAAACAATCAAATTGCCTTTCAACGCATTTATTCAATGTTAAAATATCAAAACAATTGTTTGAACCTTTAAAGCACTTAATGAAGTAGCATAAATGTTTGAGCGAATTGAAAACTTATGTCAATTCTTTTTTTCGCTCACAAAAATGCTTAGTTCAATTTCGTCAATTTTTACTTCCTCGTCTACGGTCTCAATTTCTTCAAAATTATCACTAACAGTAACCGTCACAAACGCAGCAATTTCTCATATAACAAGCTGCCCCGTCTGGGTTGTCATCTTGCATGGATTCGATTTCGCTCGATTTTTGTTCTTCAGCATCTCGCAAATAATCTTCTGCCATTTCCATCATTTTTTCATATTCATTGATATCATTCATGGGTTGCTGAGAACAAGATTTGCTTTTTTGCTCGTTTTCACTGGTGTTCTCACAAGGCGTTGTTTGCTGTGTCGATGCTTGACTGGACATAATTGTTTGAGATTGTTTATAAAAAGTACCAAATTACCGGCCCTTATAATATGAAAAAAATAATTCACTAGTATATCGCATAACGTGATATAAATCGAAAACAACTGACAGTGATCGCTCACAATAGAAATATGACGGACATAAGCAACCTTAATTTACAAATTACAGGCTTCGTAGCGAGACTATGTATGGGTGATAACAAGCACGAGTCTACGTTCAAAGAAATTGTCTCAATACTTGACAATATCGAAATAACATTTCTGGAAAACAAACTAGTAACGACTGAGTACCGCAAGAAATGTGGCGCACTACAGCAAAAGGTGTTTAGGTTGATCAGAGAGAACGATCGGTATAAGAAAACTCATGTGCACAACTTGAATACGGACGATAGTCAACTATTGCAGGACGAAGTTACACGCTTGACATTGAATCTGTCACAGCTGACTGCGGAAAACAATCAGCTTAAGCAAAATAACACGGCATTGTAAGACGAAGTTTTGCGCTTGAAATCTCAAACAGACAACCAGCAATTCTTAGACGAAGCTGCCTGTATGGAACTATTCAACGAAAACACTCAATATTTTTCATGAATTACTTCACTTTGCCACTTACAAGTGAATATTACGAAATTCAATAAAAAGCAATTTCAAAGCATTCGTTTTTTATGTTTATTTTATTTTATCATAAGTTTTAGAAACGCAAATCTCAGTACGTTGTGCTTAAACTGTTCTCTTGCGCTTTGCTTGATTCTGGCCAGATAATCTTTTCCTTCTGAGTTACTATTGTTTATTTTACCCAATCTTTTGTAGTAACGTTTTATGTTTCTTCTATTCATTTTTTGTGCCGAGTGGTTTATCCAACAAGCAGGACAAAAGCCGTTGTATTTATCAAAACAGCTTGGACACGCGAAATGTTCGAATGCACATTGTTTCATAACGAGCAAGAGATAGTCAATGTTACTGTAGCCACCGCACCAATGGCAAGCTCTGAAACGTTTTCCGAGTCTCTTATCATACGAAATACATTTTGAGTTTTTTGGACCGTTATTGTGAGCCATACTTTATTTAAAAGGTTCAAAAATATTTCACTAATATAGTGTCAAGCCAATTTCATTCAGTTAATGTAATTCAAATGTTTTGACAACAGTAACATGGCAAGTCTTAACCGTTGGTGACATAATAAACTATTGTCTATATTTGCTGCGTTTTACACATTTACGAAAACACAAGACAAAGAATATTTCATTTTATCATGTTATGTTATATTTACAATTGAATCGTTATCTACAAAAACTTGAAACATCATAACACACTAAATGTCTCCAAAGTCCTGATACTCAGAGTCCCCAGGTTTATTGTTCATAAGTATGGTTTTATCGTTTCCCACATATAGCCTATGTGCTTCAACAGAAAATCGTTTAGAATCTCAGGTTCAGCATAATCGTTTGAACTGTGTCTCAGTGCTGTCCTCGCTTCTTCCATCTCACAATACTTGATCTCTCTGTACATTTCAACGCACCTCCTGATCTGGTCTGCCTCATATTTTGACTCCTGAATATTGTATATTTGTTCAAGTATTTTCACAACTTTATCATGACCCAAAGGGGAAGCCGGCGAAGAATTTTTAAGAACATCGCTAACATTCCCATTCTCGATATCGTCGTCATCTGAAAGGACAATAGCTGTAGCTTCATCTTTTCCTTCCCATGCCTTGAACCTCTTCCTTATCGGGCTAGCAGGTGGAGTAAGAACGTCTGCTTTTACTTTTCCTGCGCTGAATTCTTTCTCATCCATGCTCACATCCATACTAGGCTCTGCCGCATCTCGCAAATAGTCTTCTGCCATTGCTTGTAGTTTTTCGTCTTCAGTTGAGTAGTGCTGAGGAGATGATTTGCTTGACATGTTGTAGATTGTAGATTGTTTGTAAACAGTGCACAATTTGGAGAGCTTATAATAGCAAAAAAAATAATTCATCGATATTATTCATCGTCAAAACTTTCATATTAATTTTATGTTCATTTATTTCAAATAGAAGCACATTGTAGCTTTTTGCATAGATATCAAACAAGGTCCATACAGTCATTGTCCTTGTCAATAACACCAACTCTCATCGATTTGGTTTACTGGGGGGAGGTATTGCTGTAGTCTATTTTCTGTCTTTTTACAATGTTATCCATCTCACAATTTTCCAATTTTCTTTTCATTCCCGCATTGGAACTGGAATCGTTTAAATCCATCTGCGGTTTGAACATTTCATAATAATTCATGAACATTTCCTTATCCAACATATCAACACTCATCGATTCGGTTGTAGATTGTTGCGGGTATGTATTGCTGTTGTCTGGTTTCTGTGTTTTTACGGTGTTAGCCATGTCACCCATCTCCATCTTCTGTCTGTACAATTTACAATCGTCGCATTGGCAGTTCTCGGCACAGAAATTGCAGCGGTACTCATCGAAAAAATCATGGCATGAAATGGGGGTATCACCGTTGTTTTGATATTCCAAAAAAACATTTCATTAGCTTTGCCATGATAGTTTGGCTTTGCAGTATATTGCAATGTTTTGCAGTCTTTTGCTTTTATATCCATTTGAACTTTGCATTATTAAAAGGCGAACATCAACACGTCACTTTTGAACTTTTCCCTTGTGCTTTTCTTAATGGTGGCGAGGTAATCATCCCTCATCTCTCTCAATAACCAGTCGTTAGTTTCTATTTTATCCAAATTCTTGTAGTATCGTTTCCTTTCCTTAATGTGTGCTAACGCAACTGGATGGTTCAACCAACAAGCAGGACAAGAGCCGTTGTATTTATCAAAACAGCTTGGACACGCGGAATGTTCGAACACACAGTTTTTCATAACGAGTAAGAGATAGTCAATGTTACTGTATCCACCACACCACTCACAACATCGAAAACGTTTTCCGAATCTCTTATCATACGAATATTTTGACATGTTTGACATGCTTGACATGTTTGGATCTGTATCGGCTGTATCGGCTGTCATATTGTATGTTTGTGTGTTTGTATGCATGCATGAGTTCTTTGTAGCCACCACAAATAATAGAAGACAGAAAACGGGGTTGAAAATAAGGGGGGGGGGGAATTTTCAACAAGGGGGGGGGGGGGCCTTTTCTATCAGGCTATTTCCCCAAGTCCATTCCATTTCCATTTTAATTTTTCAAACATCAAAACAAAACTTGCCAGTTTGCTAATATAGCAGCACCTTAGATCATATTATAAAAGTCACAAATCATATGAAATCACATAAAACAAGACATATCAAACGCAACATTAATGTAAGGAATACCACAAACATCGTACACAAGAAATTTCAAACAAACCATTTATTAAATAGTAAGAAGTATCACACACTTATATTTGAAATATGACACAATTTACAAGGGATATCATGTATACAATATACATTACACAAATAGTTTTCGCTGTAAATATCACACAAACTATTTATAGAAGAAAAATAGACAGATTCTTTGTTCACAACAAATTAAAAAATTCATATATATTTGAAATATCACACAAATCATGTATCACAGGGATAATCACAGCTACCATAAAAACAAATATCACATCAATCTTATTTATATAAAAATATCACAAACATAAGTGCGTACCTGCGAGTGTGAAACTCCGCGTGCGCGTTAGCGTGTGCGTGTGCGTGTGGGTTTGCACACACCGCCAACTGAGGACAATCCTTAGAAATAACAGCAACGATTGAGACCATTACCGCCAACTGAGGACGGTCTCATTTGGCATTTTTTTAAGGTAGTCTCAAAGTTCGTTTTATGACTTGAAACGAAAAATAAAATCATAAAAATGGACTGTCCTCAGTTGGAGGTCAGAAGGGTCAAGTGTATGGGAAGTGCGTGACCGTCCGTAAATTTCCATTTTTTGCCTCTTTTTTGGTCACACTCCAGTGGTCTCGATTGGCTGTGTTACGCGCATCATCAAGTGAGTGAAACATCTTTTTTCAATTGTTAGTTAACTTTATAACAATATTTTATCGTAAAATATATGTTTAAAGGTGTTATCTTATCAGTATGATACGCTCATGACCAGACGTTGTTTACTTCGATTGATTTTTGAGAGTGTCATATGTTTTCGCGATGTCTGACCCGGAAACGGAAAATTTCATTAAAATGAAGATACAGTGATGGTTTCTACAATTATGATGTGCCCATTAGCTGTTTATATAAGAAACTATATACTTTTCTTTAAATAGAAATTTATTTCATTTTTTATGCTAATTTAAAGAATTATTATATGTCAACACGACGAGTTTTCGGAGACATTCAGTGTATCCTTGTAAAAATGAACAAAACAAGATTTATGTTGGTCATCTGTTATGTTTAAACACCAGCTATTCGCCAGTTGTTATTTTTTAATGGTTTAATTTATTAAAGCTTATGTATCTACAAAAGCAGTGCATTAAAGCATTATGCTTAGCATACATCTTAGTCCAAATAATTGTACGTTGATGAATGTTAGCTTCAGTCTTCAGAGACGGTTTTTATTTGGCGACTCTAAGCGTCCATGTCCCACCTGTTGTTTTCCTAGCCAAGAATGACAGAGCCCAGCGCTAAGTTTATTGAGCGGAAAGATAAAGGGCACCTGCTAGGTAGTTTAAATTGGTGATGCTTTGTTGACAGACCAATATGAATTAGCAACCCCTGCATTGGAAAAATGTCTTCCGGGCTTGTTAATATTCTGAATTATATATAGCAGGGCTTGATAAAAAAATTGATGCCAAGCAAAAGTTTAAGAATTCAGGCTTGTTCATCCAAAAGTCTAATATCGACGACTGGTTTCATGAAACACTTATGCACCAGCCAATTGTAACCACGTCCCCCCCCCCCCCGGTTCAAGGGAATAACCGGACTTTGACTTTCAAACCAGCAAACCCCGGGTAAAATCCCCGCCTTGTGGGGACGAACTGATTGTTAAACGCCGGCCAAATGCCCCCGCACCCCAGAGACTCTATATAAGGCCCAATCTCCGCTAAATTTGGCGTTATGACTAAACTATCGCGATCACCCGGCCCTGCGGGGGCACCTGGAAAATAAAAACACAGCCCTTTTCCCCGGCTATCCCCGGTATACCCCGGGGGCCGAGGTTACAATTGACTGGTGCATTAAGTGTAATAAGAGAAAGGTATTGTCTAAAAATAATTCAAGTGTAACCTTTGTGGTTTAATTTAACAATGCATTGTTGTTAAGCTTTGCATAATTGTAGTCTGTGTTAGTCTGTGTTAGTCAAGTTTCGTTTTATTGCAATTTTATGCTTTTTTGTGCAAAATATATTTGCACTTACATGGTAAAATATGAATATAAACCTTTATTACCTATTTCAAACATAAAATTCTTCTCGAAATAAAATTTCAATACGTTTCAAAAACCCCCTGTTTTTGCACAAACCCGTTTAGACGTTAGGTATTGGAAGAATCCTGTATAACACGTCTATTTTTTTAGACTAGCATACAATCATGCTTGTAGCTAACAACCATGCATGAACTTCATCAAACACGTGATTACAAGAGCCGTCGTACCAACACAAACTAGTACTACTATGAAGTCTCACCATATATATAGAGAAGTCGCCCCGCATATGGATTATATACGGTAGTACATATTATTTCTGTCAAATTTTACAATATTTATTGGCTATCTTTTTTAAAGGTATTTTATTGATTAAGAATTTATGATGGTAAATTAATATAAAGTCTATATGACAAGCTACTTATATGAATCTACCCATACCGCCTATATAATACATATGTGGGGCGACCTGTCCGTATATTGTACGACTCTGCACGACTCGTATTGGTGCGAGTTTGTGTTGGTACGACTTCTGTTAGCAAACTTATAGCCCTCTGAAAAATAAACTACAATATGATTTGAATAGGTTTTCAAGACAACCAAACCCTACCGACAAAGAATCCTGACCCGATTATGTTTTTTTTTTTGTCAGGTGACTGTGAATGCAAAATTATTCTGTTTAGGGTACAGTGACTAACCTTAACTTTCTAATGTCAATGTTTAAGTCAAGTGTGGTCATTAGGAATTAAAACAATCAAAATCAAAAATAATATAGATCTATATGTCCAAAATTTACTGTCGCTTATGCTCAGAAGTTGTATGTGAACTGATGTGATGTTAAACACTTATCTTTAAGATACATGGTTGTTTTGCAGTCAGATATATTGTTAATGTAGCAGAAGTCCAAAACAATATCATATTTAACGGCATACATTTTGTTTAATTTCATCTTTATAAAAAAACTCCAAATACGATTGAATGTTACCACTAGCCAGTTGAAAGCAAGATATGATATAATGTATATTCTTTATTTCTTTTAAAAAACAATCTAAGAGTCTAAATCAGTCTTTACCATGTATATCCGATAAAATACATAAAATTCAACTTAGAGTGACTTACTGTTATATATAACAGTTAAACAGTATATAAATAGCAACAGCTTTACATTCAAGTACAGCCAATATCTAATCAATTGATTGTAACCAATAATTGACTGTAAAATAGAATACTGTTTAAAACAAGGAAGCATAAAGGAAGCATAATTAAAAAAAATGCAAAATATAATTATTATCAAAGTAGAAATGAATGTAAGTGATGATGTGCCATATAAACATTTGCATTCACATATTCTAGTGGAGGCATAATTAATTATTTTATTGCAGACAAAGTTTTTTTCTTGGCCAATTCTTACCTGATTTCTATCAAATGTTTTTTCATAAATAGGACAATCTAAAGGAAAATATTGTCGCAGAATTGGGGAAAATACATACTCACCTATTTTACATGTATAACAGGACATAACTTTGTTGGCAGAAAGTTATAGTTCAGGCCCCAGCATAAGGTGTTAACCAATGATTTTTTAGCTTGACTATTCAAAGAATAAGGAGAGCTATCATAGTCACCCGAGCGTCGGCAGCAGCGTCGGCGTAACCACTTATATTAAAGTTTGTGTACCACCTCAAATATTTTCAAAGACCATTGAGGTAACTTTATCAAGCATTTTGAGAAAATTATGCCCCTTTTTCTTCATAGAATTTACGTTAAAGATTACGTACCACCTCAAATATTTTCAAAGTCCATTGACATCTGGCTTTGAAACTTTGCATGCTTGTTACATGTTTTGTTTACAATTAAAATTACTAGAAAGTTTTTATTTGCCGTCAGTGCAATTGGTAAACTCCAAGGTTGCTCTGTTAAATTGTATTGAATTGTCCCCTGGTTTGAGAAAGCATAAGTGATTGAAGATTTTTGTTGTCTATGATACGCTTGAAATATGGTGTGTTTTTCTTAACTAGGAGTTGCAAAGTGTTATAATATTGGTTGTCAGTGGGTGTGCTATAAAGAACTTCCAGTAAACTTGCCTCAAGTTTTATGAGACAAAACTGGTTGAAGTGCCTAGCTTAAATGAAATTTTATACCAGAGATATTTAAGAAATAGTTTTATATGTGTTGTTCAAGGGTAATAACTTGTCCTCAATTGGAGGTGTTTGTGCTAGAATTGTCCTCAGTTGGAGGTCATTCACACTGCACTGTATTCAGTAGTTTTTTTTCCATGTTAAATACCATAATGTATAGTCTTGTTCTGTTTTTGATGCTTCTGTCACTTTCAGTGATGTGATGTTTTTGTATTGCAGCTGGTCAGTGCCATGATGTGAATACTGTTGATGCTGATGATGTGGATACTGATGATGTGGATGCTGATGATGTGGATGATGATAATGTGGATGCCGGATTGAAATAGGTACTTTAATCTTTCTTATAATATAAGATGAATGGGTGCCTGTAATTAAAGTAATATTTCAATTATTTTTTGTTCTAGTATAAGCCTAGAGGAATATAGTTTTTTTCTTAACTAGAAGTTGCAGTGTTTTGATATTGGTCTTCAGTGGGGTTTCTATCAAATACTTTCAGTAGAGGTCCCTCCTATCTTATGAGACAGAACTGTTTGAAGTGCCTAGAGTTAAAGGAATTAGATACTAGAGACTTTTATGAAATAGTTTTATGTGTTGTCCAAAGGTAATAATTTGTCCTCAATTGGAGGTGTTTGTGCTAGAATTGTCCTCAGTTGGAGGTCATTCACACTGCACTGTATTCAGTAGTTTTTCTTCTATGGTAAATACCATAATGTATAATCTTGCTCTGTTTTTGATGCTTATGTCACTTTTCAGTGATGTGATTTTTTGTATTGCAGCTGGACAGTGCCATGATGTGAATACTGTTGATACTGATGATGTGGATACTGTTCATACTGATGATATAATGCTGATAATGTGGATATTGATGATGTAGATGCCCCGGATGATCAACCAGGGACTAATAGAGGTACGCTTTTTCACTTACCTTTCTCTTATATGTGATGAATGGTTGCCTGATATTTAAGTAAAATTGCAATTTAATTTTGTTCCATTATAAGCCTTGAAATTTAGTTTTTTTCTTAAAGGTCTAACGGTTGCAAAGTGTTAAATATTGGTCGTCAGTGGGTTTGCTATAAAACACTTTAAGTAGAGGTGTCTCCAGTCTTATGAAACGGAACTGACTTTGAAGTTCTTAGCATAAAAGGAATTAAATGCTAGAGATATTTATGAAATAGTTTTATGTGTTGTCCAAAGGTATTAACTTGTCCTCAATTGGAGGTGTTTGTGCTAGAATTGTCCTCAGTTGGAGGTCATTCACACTGCACTGTATTCAGTAGTTTTTCTTCCATGATAAATACCATAACGTATAATCTTGTTCTGTTTTTGATGCTTTTGTCACTTTTCAGTGATGTGATGTTTTTGTATTGCAGCTGGACAGTGCCATGATGTGAATACTGATGATACTGATGATGTGGATACTGATGATGTGGATGATGATGATGTGGATGATGATGATGATGATGTGGATGCCTCCGTTGATCAACCAGGGACTGAAATAGGTACTTTAATCTTTCTTATAATATAAGATGAATGGGTGCCTGTAATTAAAGTAATATTTCAATTATTTTTTGTTCTAATATAAGCCTAGAGGAATATAGTTTTTTTCTTGACTAGAAGTTGCAGTGTTTTGATATTAGTCTTCAGTGGGGTTTCTATCAAATACTTTCAGTAGAGGTCCCTCCTATCTTATGAGACAGAACTGTTTGAAGTGCCTAGAGTTAAAGGAATTAGATACTAGAGACTTTTATGAAATAGTTTTATGTGTTGTCCAAAGGTAATAATTTGTCCTCAATTGGAGGTGTTTGTGCTAGAATTGTCCTCAGTTGGAGGTCATTCACACTGCACTGTATTCAGTAGTTTTTCATCCATTGTAAATACCATAATGTATAGTCTTGTTTTGTGTTTGATGCTTCTGTCACTTTTCAGTGATGTGATGTTTTTGTATTGCAGCTGGACAGTGCCATGATGTGAATACTGATGATACTGATGATGTGGATGCTGATGATGTGGATGCTGATGATGTGGATGCCTCCGTTGATCAACCAGGGACTGAAATAGGTACTACTTATTTTCTTATAATATGAGATGAATTTGTGCCTGATATTTGAGCAAAATTGCAAAAAAAATTGTTTTATGATAAGCCTTGGAATACAGTTTTTAGCTCGATTATTCGAAGAATTAGGAGGGCTATACTACTCACCCCAGCGTCAGCGTCCGGTTAGAAATTGCAATTTAGGGCAAGTTGGGATTTTCACTTAGAAGTCCAATGCATTCATTCAATTGACTTAATACTTAACATAGTTGTTCATGACCATCAAACAATGAGGTTAGATAACTCAATATTATCCTTTTTACAAATTATGACCCCTGATTGACTATTGAACTTCGGTTTAAGATTTAGGACAGGTTGGGATATTTATTAATAACTTCTATACCCTTTGTTCAATTGACTTAATACTTCACACAGTTGTTCAGGACCATCACTCCTTTGAGGTTACATAACTCCATATTATCCTTAATACAAGTTATGGCCCCTGATTGACTTGGGTTAAACTTTTAGGGCAGGTTAAAGTTTTAGGGCAAGTTGGGATTTTCACTTATTAGTCCAATACTCTTCATTCAATTGACTTAATACTTCACACAATTGTTTATGACCGTCACACAATGAGGTTACATAACTCCATATTATCCTTAATACAAGTTATGGCCCCTGATTGACTTAGGTTAAAGTTTTAGGGCAGGTTAAAGTTAAAGGGCAGGTTAAAGTTGTAGGGCAAGTTGGGATTTTAATAAGAAAACATCTATACCCTTCATTCAATGCCCTTAATACTTTGCATAATTATTGACGACCATCTTAGAAGAAGGAACATAACTCCATTTTAACCCTTAATACAAATTATGGGAATGATTTTTTTTTCAATTTTTTTTTATATTCTTTGAAAGGCACATTTTTATATATATTCTTAACCACATTTTCATAAAGGGAAAACCAGTTATTTGAATGTCGACTTGCGTCATTGTTCGGGCGGCTGGTGGGAGGCAGCGTCAAAGTCACCTTATGAATGGAATAATTTTAGCTAGGTTTGAAATAAATAGACCAAACTTGGTATATAGGAAGAGTTTATAGAGACCTTTTCTGAGATTGTGTTTTGGGTCCTTAGAGTCATGGTCTAGGTCAATGTCACTGTTGCTAAAAATAGAAATATGCTTATACTGAATAACTCAAGTAAAGGTTGACATAGTGTGACCAAACTTGGTATATAGGACAAGTTTATGCAGAGCTTTCATGGATTGACTTCGCCCCCCTAGGGTCAATGTCACTGTTACTAAAAATAGATTACTGTGTAACCGAACCTCAACAAGTGGTAGTAAGCCGCACGGGCTTACAAGAACCCTCAGGTTCGACACAGGGCAAAGGCAGGGAGGTTGGGTGTGAAGAACAACTGAGATGTTTGCATTTTTTTATACAATCTATTCAAGAATTCAAGTTCATTAATTAAATTCAAATGGAAGTAACACTGTAAAAACCAAACTAACTATGAAACTAATTAATGCCTTAGATATACCTAGCTGCTCAGGCAAGCCATAATGCAACTTTAGGCTGTAAGTTTGAAACAATTCTGTCGAGTGTCAAAAATTGACAAACACAGTATAAAAAAATAAACTCCAAGTAATTTATTTCTAACTGTCAAAAATCAGAGAAATATAACATCTCAGGTACAATAATCAAGTTTTTAAATTGGAAAACCTATATGAAAAAATGTGAGTGGCCCACAGGGAATCCACGCCTTACCTTACAGAGCCCAGGAAAGTAAAAATGTTGAAGGTACCGTCAGAGGACAGATAACTTACTGAAACTAATTCAGTCGGTCTTTAAGCAGTAAGAAAAACCAATCCAAATAAAAGTAATGAACTTCTGTAGCACAGGAAAATGTAGTAACAGTTATGGTTGACATACTTTGACCAAACTTAATATGTAGGAAGAGTTTATAGAGGACTTCTATTGGATTGTGTTTGGGGTCAATCGAATCAAGGTCACTGCTACTAAAAATAAAAATATGCTTAGTACTGAATATCTCAAGTAAGGGTTGACATAGTGTGACCAAACTTGGTATATAGGACAAGTTTATGCAGAGCTTTCATGGATTACCTTTCGGCCCCCTTGGGTCAAAGTCACTGTTTCTAAAAATAGATTACTGTTTCAGTTATGGATGACATACTTTGACCAAACTTAATATGTAGGAAGAGTTTATGGAGGACTTCCATTGGATTGTGTTTGGGGCCCATGGAATCAAGGTCACTGCTACTAAAAATAAAAATATGCTTAGTACTGAATATCTCAAGTAAGGGTTGACATAGTGTGACCAAACTTGGAATATAGGACAATATGCAGAGCTTTGATGGATTGCCTTTCGGCCCTCTTGGGTCAAAGGCACTGTTACTAAAAATAGATTACTGTTTCAGTTATGTTTGACATACTGTGACCAAACTTAATATGTAGGAAGAGTTTATGGAGGACTTCCATGGGATTGTGTTTGGGGCCCATGGCATCAAGGTCACTGCTACTAAAGATAGAAGAAAGCAGTTGAAACTGAATCTCTTCTGCCAATCATTAAAAACCTGGTTTTGTCACATCCCGCTTCTTGTTCACTTTTTTAATTTGATTGTTTTATTGTGTTTGATAGGCACATATAACATTGTTATTGTTTTCACTTCTAAGTCAAAGCGGCGTAGTCAAGCGCGCTGTCTTATAACAGCTCTTGTTTCTTAACTAGAAGTTGCAGAAGTTTTTTTTATATTGGTTGTCAGTGGGTTTTCTTTAAAATACTTTCTTTAAACGTGCCTCTTAAAGACTAAATTGTTTGAAGTGCCTAGAGTAGGATGATATTTGAAACAAGAGATATTTATGAAATAGTTTTATGTATTGTCCAAGGGTAATTACTTGTCCTCAATTGGAGGTGTTTGTGCTAGAATTGTCCTCAGTTGGAGGTCATTCACACTGCACTGTATTCAGTAGTTTTTCTTCTATGGTAAATACCATAATGTATAATCTTGTTCTGTTTTTGATGCTTCTGTCACTTTTCAGTGATGTGATGTTTTTGTATTGCAGCTGGACAGTGCCATGATGTGAATACTGTTGATGCTGATGATGTGGATACTGATGATGTGGATGCTGATGATGTGGATGATGATAATGTTGATGCCTCCGTTGATCAACTAGGGACTGAAATAGGTACACTTATCGTTTTTATAATATAAGATAAACGGGTGCCTGATATTTGATGTTTTCATGTATAGATTTGCCCTTGTTGTAAAAGAATTAGCTTTGGAATGTAGTTTTCATAATGGGTTCAAAGTGATTGGAATGAAGTGTCTTCATTTGGACATCAATGGGTGTTCGACCAAATTCATTGTCTTTTGAAGTGATGACTACATGTAGAAATTTGCTTAACAAATAAGAAATTCAAACCACCAGAGATATTAAAATCAGTTTGACATCATTCAAGTCGTAGGTTGAAGGTCATTTCACAATCTTGGTTGTACATCATTGTATGTAAATAACATTATCATTAACCGAAATGTTTAATATATGTACCTGCATGTGCTTACAATCAGTAAAGCTGAATACTTTTTTTCAGTATTATGCTTACCACAGAACATAATCAAAATACCAGAGGTTCAAAAGACAAAATACTATGTCATTTTGTTGCAACATGTCTCTTTTAGCCTAGTTGTGTAGAGATAGTTGTGTGTGTGTGTGTTTGAGATAAATTATCTCCTGTATTAAAAACACTACACCTTCAATATTTCATAACCAGTACTGCATTTTAAATAATAGGCATCAAGGAAATTTGAAATACCTGAGATCTCAATACAGGCATGGTGTCTAATAAAAGTAACTGGCCTCCATTGGAGGTGATATTTTTAGAAGTCCTCAGAAAGAGGTTTTGTTAATGTCCATCAATTTCATTCAAATAATACTCGTCGAGAGACACCTGTTTCATTATTATAAATAGCATTAATTGTTAGCGTTAAGAAACATAGCAGACCTATTTGCGTATATAATATATATATTTTTGTCTCCATAGGTCAACTCGAAGCAGTCGTAAATGCTGGGATTGGCACAAAGATGTAAGATGTAAGAATCATATTGAAATTTGTAGCAATTAGAAATTTCTATTCTTAAAGCAAATTTGATTTAAAAAGTGTTGTTTCTGTAAAGGAGTAAGTGCACTTTTGTGATCAGGCTTTTCTGTTGTCTTTCTTAGTATACATTTAATTTTGTGTAACAACCATACTTGTAATCTTAAAAAAAACCTATTCAGTGTTCAAATTACCAGAATGTGTGTCATGTTACTGATCAGTGTAAAAAGTTACAGTAAAAATATCTAATTGTATTTAACAGAAAGGCCTTGAATTGAATTTCTACATATCAAATAAAATCCTGAAGTCAAACATATTTAACATGGACAACAATGTATATTATATAGCACTGTAAGACATGTTGCTCGGGTCAGTGCTACAGAAAAATGAGTTTGCTTACCGTGCCCATTTTATTGTACAAATTCAGAAATCAAATAATATAAAGGTTATCAGTGAAAACACATCATCTTGAATACAGGTCATATTTATATATTGACTTGCAGAGGCACTGTTGCTAATTCCTAGACAACTTCAATTGATAAAACATGTTTTAATGTAGGATTATATGTTTTATGGTTATTTGTCCTATAGAGGACTATCAAGAAAACACTTTCATATTTTAGTGCTCAAAATAGATGAAAATATAGTGATTTTTTTGTCTATAAAATAGCCTTATTTCTGTGTTTTAGGAAAAACGAACAGCCACAGTCAGAACACCTTGGAGCTAGGCTGAAGAAGACGTGGTAGAAAATGGCCTTAAAAAGTGTTTTAAGCTTAATACTCTTACCAAAAATAATTTAGAATGTCTTGAACTTATAAAGAAGTATCCAATTCTTGCCAGGCGATCAAGGACAATGGTGAAAGGGTACATTAGAAAAATGCAACTGGCCTTGCAATAGGCTCATCAAAAAGCAAACAATTAAACAAATAGATACTTTAAATTATAGAATAGACTAGATTGCATTTTGATTTAAGCTTTATATCTGAATACCATCAGTGATTGACATGTTCTTTGGATATTGTTCTATTATTATTTATTTTTTAACAATTAAAATTTTGAAATTGAATATGGTAATAACTTGTCCTCAATTGGAGGTGATTTTGCTAGAATTGTCCATGATGTTTGTGGTCATTTACACTGCAGTGTATTCAATTGTTTTTTTGTTCCATGGTAAATAATGGTGTGTGGTATTGTTTTGTATTGAATGATTCTGTCATTTCTCAGTGATGTGATGTTTTTTGTGTTGTTGGATAAATTGATGAAATGCAAATGAAATATCATCATGTATGAACATGTCAAACAAAAATGTATTAACTTTCTTCTGTTTGCTATCAAAACGTTAAGTATTTGTTTGGCTGAATTGTATCTAGAGTCAATGAATGAAGATTTGTTTATTACTGAAAATTGATATGCATTATTTTTTGTAAAAGAAAAATTTTCAGAAAAAAAGTATCTTGGTATTGTGATATGCCTTGGCACCTGTCAGGGCTGTGGGCATCATGCAGTCTTTTACCTAGGACAGTAACTAAATCTTTTCATATTTAAATAAAACTTGGTTAGGATGTTGCCAGGGACAATATGCATGTGTACATCAAGGAGCATAACTCTGGCTTTAGTTTGTATTGAGTTATGCCTCATTTTCGAAGGAGAAAAAAACAGACGAGCGCTGGTGTTTTCTTCATGGCGCTCTTGTTGACCTTGGCGAGATCAAGGTTCAATGTTGAAATAAGATATGCCTTGTAAGTTATTTTAACTAACAGGGGAAAGTCTGACAATCAAGTTTAGACTTTAATAGCTTTAATAGTGATTGTTGTGTAAAGTGGACTTTCAACATATTTTATCATATAAATAGAAGTATGAATTCTGCTCTTTGGAGCTAAAAATTATCTACTTTCCGGCTATTGATAATTATGTACTTATTTCACATATCCGAGCATGTTATGTATCCATTTGTCTACATTATACTGATTACTTAGTATTGATATATTCGTATTTAATACCTGTCTTGTAATGATCAGCTATATAAATATATCCATCCATCTGAAGTTTCTGTTAATTGACACTTAACTATTACAGTATTACAATCGGACCAATAAAATACTTCTGAAAACTTTACTGACTTGCTGACATTATCCTTGATGTATATGCAAACAGATATCTGTGTCACATCCTTAAAGTGCAAAGGAGTCATTTTAGTTCCACAAGATGATGCGTTGTTCGCATTACATTATAGTATTAGTCCCATGTAACACACTGGGTGATTCAGTTTTTTCAACGCAGTCGTTATCACACGCTGAAATAGCCATTGAAATTAAGGGCAGTTAGTATGACTATCTGTTTTACTTCCATATAAGAGTTACAATATGCAGAGGTGTCATTTTTTTAGAAAAGAAACAGTGAGAAAGATTTTACCAGCTTGACCTATAAACGCACCGACAACATTTCTGTTCTGTAGTACCGTACGAATTCGCTGGATTGATACCCTTCGGCGTCGCTAAATTAGGCATTTTTCATGCATCAAAAATGCAAAAAGTATGGTCTGATCATATATTCAATGAATAGCAACAACAACATAATAAAAGCATTTCACAAATACATTCAAACACCCTTTCCAAGTTCCATCCATTTGAAGGCAGCCAGAGCCTACTCGCCGAAGACAAAAAATATTTCAAGCAGCAAAGAGCCTCAACATTGCTTAACACTGGTGGATTGAATTTCGTTTATGGACCAGAACTAAGATACATGAAGGGCTCCGCATGGTGGAAATTAACTGACGAGTCCGGATGGAAGGGCGTGGTGGGGGGGGGGTGTTGAGTAGGGGCCGAACAAATCAATCCATGTGTTCTTCTTACGATCATATCTAGGAACAAAAATAGAAATGAAGTTTACAGTTAGGAAGATACCAAGCGGGGTATCTTTCGAAACAAACACATCAGGCGCAAAGGACTTCAAATGACATTTGGTCCGCGGAAGGGTTGGGCTCGTGTCACGCCCGTGTGTCCCCTCCGGTCGATATTTTTTTTCAATTGTAAGCATTGAAAGACTCGATTTCCAGTGAGTTCAGGTTTTGTTTTCATGTTTTTTTCTCTAAACCTTTTTACGTTTCAAATAGTTATGAAATCTAAAACTAATATCGTTTGGTAACATTTATTCACTGAGAAAAAATTGCTAATATGATAAAACAGTAATACACATGTTATGGACACGTTTGTAAGCACACATTTAATACTAGTATTTTCTATTTCTGTACCAAATACAAACAGTCACAAATTAATAAATCACACACATTAAATTCATTTTAATCAATTAGAGTAATCATGCCATGGTGACCTGTATATTCAATATCGTGTCAGACATGTATTAATCTATATGCGCGTAGCTTCATTTGAAATACAATTTAAAAAAAAAATGGTATCAAATTTTGCGGCCCAATTGCCGTTACTAGCTAGAATATTGGGACCGCGGCCACGGCCCCTGTGGTACCAGCTCCTACGCGCCTGAACAAACTGAGAAAATCTCGAACAAACATTACATGATTTTTCGAATAAGTGTAGAGCACTCGAACAATGGATTTTTGAAAGTAAAAAATGGGTAATTTATCTGCCTATAGTCGAGGCTGATATTTCTAGGCATTAAAGCGTCTGCAACCCTGCTATTATAATGAAGAGAACTGGTTATTAATTTGCATTATTTTAATAATCATACATAATTATATGCATGAATTTACATTACATGCACCCTGACGATGATTTACCAAGATATCGCTCCATTAAATAAAGTAACCCTTTGCCATGACACTGATATACATTGGAGGATTGACCATAGTTTTATTATACATTTATGCTTGGGTTCACCATAAGTAGGACACTGAAGTATTTTAGGCTTTAGATAATGTCAAAGATTCTAATGCTGGAATTTCTGATGTTTTAAAGCACAGAATCTATGGTTTTGGGTCACAAAGGGTAAATTTTGGTAATAAAAATAATAACTTAAAAAAGATTTGCCGTCAAACATACCCTTTTTTAAAGATGCACTCTTATACCCATGTAAGATTTACCATAACTAATACGATTGTTTAAAAATACCAAAAAGGATGAATAAATGTCAAAACAATGGTTCTTATGAAGGATACCGAGTTATATTTGAAAGAAAGTTGCAGAAAACACGTTATTCCAACCTGATACGACTATTGTTAATCACAGGAAATCTTTTAGCATTCACCAATCATTTAATATTTTTTTGCGTTTTTAACCATTAAATACACGATAACAATCGTGCTATCAGTAAGTTATACTTTCCATATATGTATTATTTAGTAAGTAGTTAAAGATTTATCGCTTAAAATGTATGTTTCTTATACATGGGTATGAGTTGATTTTGAATAAGAGTGTCACTTTAAGGCAGGTGACCGGAGAAAGAGCTTGTTTGCCTACCTAAAACTTATACCTTTTAAGTTATTATTATGGTGTAAATATTTGCAATAAATACACATGTATTGACTTCGTATATAAACACAAATCAATCGCGGTACTCGATAAATATGGTATAAGCCAACCATCACAAATTTCGTGCAACGCAACCTTTTACAGTAATCAATCGGAACACCTCGGCCGTCGTTTTATGGCGGAGATGGTCAGGGTGTTCCGATTGTAAACTAGTGTAAAATGCGGCCCAAGTAAGGCCCTATGATATTTGTATACGGAAAACACGGCCCTTTCGGGGATCCTGTATAATGTTAATTATTTTTTAATTCATTGTTAAATTTCGTTCGAGCATTCCGACTGTAAACTTATTTGGTAATAGTGTGAATAACTGTATAGGGTAAAACACCGCCCTATTGGGTGATATACGACTCTATAGATATATTGAAAAAAAATCTTTATTCATTGAAGTTCGGCTTATGAAAAAGAAAACAAAATGCATAAGAAATTCCCTACCAATACAGCTATCAAAGTACAGTATTAAAATGCTTTAAAATATGCAAGTTTGAAAAATGACCGTAGATTTCACAGTCTTTGGCGACAAAGTTTTTCAAATGAATATCCCATGGTCCTATTTGTTTTATCTAAATTTATTTTCGAAATTAAGAAAAAGTTAAGGAAATATATTATTCAAAATCGTAGAATGCTGGCGAAGTCAACCATAAAGAAGAATATTTATAAAGTTGTCATGGATCACGGCTATATTTATGCTAGCTATTCTTATGCCTTGGCCTAAAATGATAATGTTTCTATTTGTGTGAATCAATTCCTAATCACCCACTATTTAGGAATCAACTTTATGATTGCCTTTGTGTCGTTCTATTTTCGGCATTAAATTTAATATCTTGTATTTCTTTCCCGCTGTGCACTTTTTTATGATATTGCTTATTATGATGTTAAACGTGTTGGAAAATAGCTCATTTGTTAATACACGTGTATTACAAATAAACATTTCTTGCCTTGTTCTGGTGATACAAAGGAAAGTGCCGGTGCTTTAAAGAACCAAGCGGTTGCATGCTTCGCACACGGATCTCTTGTCACGGATCACTCTGTTTCTTCAAATGTTCATATAAATTGACTGAGAAGTGCAGTCACTGCTATCTCATCTTACTAAGTTCATTAACCACAACACATGTAGTGATAGCATCATGGCAGTTCAAAGTCATAATGCAGCTAATGATTACGGGCAGAACTTGATTAAATAAAAATAAACATAAGCGAAATCTAGCGAAATTCCATTGAACTGTTTGATTTATATACGTACAACGCCTTATCTGGTCAATTACCTAATTGATTTACTAAGAATAAGTGTCCGCCCAGTGTTATCTTGTATATTGACAGCATAGTCTGACCAAGCGCTTCAAAGACCACGACCTCAACCAGTGATACAGCTCTTCAACGACCAAGTCTGTCTTCACACGACCAGGCGCTGGAACGAACATGACTCAAACCCCGCGAGCCTATGTTTCAACGACCATGACTCCAATCCCGCGACCTAGCGCTGCAACAACGTCACTCATCACACGACCAAACGTTTCCACGACCATGACTACATTTCCGGATCCTAGCGCTCCAACGACCACGTCTCTCATCACACGACCCGGCGTTTCAACGACCATGACTCCAATCCCGCGATCTTATGTTTTAAAGACAATGTCTCTCTTCACACGACCCAGCATTTCAACGACCATGACTCCATTCCCACGTCCTAGCGCTCCAACGACCACGTCTCTCATTACACGATCCAGTGTTTCAACGACCATGACTCCAATTTCGCAACCTAGCGCTCTAACGACCACGTCTTCCATCACACGACCCGGCGTTTCAACAACCATGACTCCATTCCAGTGTCCTAGCGCTCCAACGACCACGTCTCTAAATGCACGACCCAGCGTTTCAACGACCATGACTCCATTCCCGCGACCTAGCGCTCTAACGACCACGTCTCTCATCACACGACTCAGCGTTTCAACAACCATGACTCCATTCCCGCGACCTAGCGCTCTAACGACCACGTCTCTCAATGCACGACCCAGCATTTCAACGACCATGACACCATTCCCGCGACCTAGCGCTCTAACGACCACGTCTCTCAATGCACGACACAGCATTTCAACGACCATGACTCCATTCCCGCGACCTAGCGCTCTAACGACCACGTCTATCATCACACGACTCAGCGTTTCAACAACCATGACTTCATTCCCGCGACATAGCGCTCTAACGAACACGTGTCTCATCACAAGCCGATGGTTTCAACGACATTGACTCCTATCCCGCGACCTAGCGCTCTAATGACCACGTCTCTCATCAAACAACCCAGCGCTGTAACGACTCTGACTCTAACCCCGCAACCTAGCGCTCAAACGACTACGTGTCTCGTCACGCGACCCAGCGCCGGAACTACCATGACTCCAAGCCCGCGAGCCTGTGTTTCAACGTCCATGACACCAACTCTGCAATCTAGCGCTCCAACGGCCACGAAACGAGTCCCATGGACCAGTGAAAAAAAACACAACGGAGAAACAATGTCGACTTTGACAGAATAATGAAATCGAAATCGAAGGTCCATCTAGAATGAACATACTTGATAATGTGCATCCTGAACATATTCTGGGATTTAGAAGTTGTTATTTGTCATAAACAAAGAATATCGAGGGATATATGTGGATCAAGGAAGCAAACATGTAAGAATGACAGACGGAATCCGTTAAAAAAACGCCATGCAGAATGTTAAACAAATGAACCAATGAGGTCGGTGTGACCCCCGTTGGGTTCTTCGTTGTCCGAGTATATTTATTTTCTTAAATGAGGGTTTACAGTCAAATCACACAACGAACAGGTTGACGTATAACGTTTCCCGAACAACCGCTTTGTTTTTTTCTTCAAATTTGCCTGGTAATAAATTGTCCTCATTTGGAGGTCGGAGGCAGAATGTCCTTGGTTGGAGGTGTTTCGTTCGCATTTTTTGGGTGTGTCAATGTCCCTGGTTGGCGGTGTTTTGTTAAAAAATGTTTACGTATTTAAACCTCTACCCAGATAGCTTTAAGTCCGTTTAACACATTGACGTAATTATTTTTCAAAATACACCCTGGAAAATGGTGTCCTCATTTGGATGTGAAATGTTGCGTGTCCTCAGTTGGCGGTGCTTGCAAGTATGCGTGTGTGTGTGTGTGCGTGTACATGCGCGTGTGCGTGCGCGTGTGTTTTGTGTGTATGTGTGTGCGCGTGTGTGTGTGTGTGCTAGGCGTGCGTGTGTGTGTGTCAACAACCTGTTTACATTAATCAATGTTTTATCGGAATCGGAAAAGAGAAACGGTTTAAGAACGTTATAAAGATTAGTGACCCAAAAGGGAATACGGAAAAATACGGCAATGCGGCATTCATGTTGGAGGCGTGATATACCAGAATGTAAAAACGTAACACACAACACATAATGATGTATAGGATTATGTTAATTGGTTAACAATGGCGACACTTTATGGTCCCTGTTTGCTTATTGTAGCCTCGTGATATCGAAATTGCAAAATGTTTAAATACGCCAGCACTGTATAGTCACTTTTTGCTTATAAGAGCCACATGATATCGAGAGGAACGTATTCGAATGATATTATTTAACATACTTATCTTATTCCGTATTATGCATACTTGAATAAAAATACAGAGAATATGCAATGGTAGCATTTTTTCTTAAAATAAGGTGTTTAACGCTTAACCCTTTGCATGCTGGGTAAATTGTCATCTGCTCAAAAATGTTGTCTGGTTTATTCTAAATTTCTTTCAATTTACTTAAAACTTTGGGGATATATTGACTGAGTGGCAAACAGCTTGGAACCTGACCAGGCGTCGAGTTACTCAGCATCTGGTCTGGTTCCAAGCTGTTTGCAAAGCCTTTAAAATCGCCATCAGCAGCTTAAGGGTTAACTGCTTTTTAGGAGAACAATACGCTAGACAATAGCATACAGGTGTGGGATAGATACATTTATAACTTAAATTGCAGCAATTGTATATGTTAAAATATATGTGATATTGAAGACAATCAATTCAATTTTCTCTAATGCACTTAATATTGATAAAGATAAACCAAACAATCATCATCCAACAAGGATATAGAACTAGAAGAGTGTTGTTATCAGTAGTTATCAGTAAGTAATGTGTGTTTTATTAACATTATTTACCGGTTTCCGGAAATACATTTTTCGAGGAATAATCTTGATCGGTACGCTTGAGTTTGATTTATATGTAGGCATGCCAAGGGCAAAGCTGAATATAATTCACGATCGCTTTATTTTGATGAGTCATGTGCGGGGCTAATGATGACACACGAATGCGTTATCACCATAAGCCATTTAAAGGACAGGGGTAACGATGACAAAGGTCTTGTGAAAATAATGATATCACTTCCAGTAAAACTCTTATGCTTGTCTTCTAAATATAATGCGTGTTTTGGTTTATCAATTAAAAGAAGCGAAAAAGAAATGTAAGTTCTTAGGTGAGACATATACAGAAATAAAATTTACTCACCAACCTACTCAACAACACACACTAACAAATTTATCTAACATTGTCTGGAATTGTTTTTAACTATATGGTCATGATGTCACGTCATTAAGTAACTTTTCAAGCATCACTAAACTACACCTGCTTGCAGATTAGTTTATTCCTTTAGTGAAACACGAAACGATTTAGATGATATTTGTTGATTTCAGTGTAAGATTGTATTTTATTTCACGAGTGTCATAGAAAAACATATTTTCACGAGTGAAATTAAATACGATCTTACTCTGAAATAAACAAATTGTCTGTTTCTTTTATGTTTATTTTCGGTGTTTTATTATTTTTTAAATTAATTCTTAATTACCCCCTCTTTTTTGAAAGGGTGTTATTTACGCCGCTATCTGTGGGACGCAAAATGATAGCTGTCAACTTTTTATTTCCGGTTGTTGTAGAAAATGTTATCTGCTATTCATTCTTATAGTTTATTATTCACTCGTTTTTTAGTGCAAAGATATTATGACCGGTAATCAATGAAGTTTTATAAGTGCACATATGTTCTAAAAAATAACGAAAACACTTTTTTACGCTGGGCATGAATACATAACCAAATTTCTACGCCGCGATCTAATGAATGAAAATTTGAATGGTCGAATGTGTTAGAAAAACAAATGCGCAATGGATTTTAAACATTTTTTAGTTTGTGTGTTTCATGATACATGGATATTCAGTCATCTTAGTGACAGAGACAAGTCTTTTTTGCTTGAAGACAGGTCGTTTTCAAGGTAACTATGAGGACCACGCTAGTTTGTTGACATATTTTGAGGCGTGGATGGGGTAAAAAATATCAAATTATCTGTGAATTGTTGTGTGAATTTACCGGGAAGCTCGTTTTACGTATTACAACGACAAACAGTTCAAAGTACATTAGAACGAAGAAATAAGATTATTTTTATGTTGTTTTCTTCTGTAATTTGTTTGGTTTGAATTCAAATGATCGAACATTCAGCTTCTAGATCAAGAAAACGTTTGCAAAACGGTATAACCGGTAATAAACGGTAAGTTGTAATTACCAAATATATATTTATTTAAATTTATAAAACATTTCTTTAAATTTTCCAACATTTTCTGGTTCAAATTGAAATGGTCTGTTTTGATCATGGGGAAGTTTCTACAAAGGATTTTAAAAGTAGTTCTAAAACTTGATATTTTCACTCCTTATGTTGCAGTTATTTCACAGATGAAACCCCATATTTCATCGAAAGGCATGAAAGAAACAGATTTATTGTTCACGAATGAAACCGGTGCCAACTAGCTATTAATATTGTTACTCATTTTTTTTATTATTATTATTATTATTATTATTATTATTATTATTATTATTATTATTATTCTTAAAATTATCATTATTATTATTATTATTATTATTATTATTATTATTATTATTATTATTATTATTATTATTCTTAAAATTATCATTATCATTATCATTATTATTATAATTATTATTATTATTATTATTATTATTATTATTATTATTATTATTATTATTATTATTATTTAAATAAAACGTAATAGAATCTTACTTCAGTATGGCAGATCATAAGTGTAATAAACCAGGAAATGATCATTGTTATTGTCAATGTCTAGTATTTCAGGATTGGATACAGATACAGAGAGCCTGTCATATTTGTTCAGCTTGAAAACTGCTGACAGGAAACTTGTAAAGTAACCACCATGTATATCGATTGATTTCATGGTTTGCATCAGGACACCAGTTGTTCCATATTTGTGGGAAAGGAGATCAACATGATGACTGAAAATCGTTGCTCTGGTTTTATATTTCGGTGGGCGTGTCTCATTTCGTCGCCAAATATTCAGCTGCGAAGAAACAATGTAGTATCCAGTCTGCCGTACAAATAGTTCACCTTCGAGCTCCAAGTGGATGCAGAGTTTTGTGTAAAAGGTTCGACCGTTTTTGTTCCAAAGGACCTTGTGATGACCTGAAATTGAAATTGAATTTAAAAATAAATCACATACAGAAGAAACAAACATCAAATTATTTCTTATATGATTATATTTGTTCTTACCATGTACAATGTAGCTAGGTTTGAACTCCACAATTCCAACAACTTTAGCAATGGGCTGCTTGTCGTTTGTAACTCTTTCACAGGTAGCATACTCTTCTGCTATGTCAATGAGACCTGTATTATGTAACAAAAACATAACAATATGTGCAATTGATGATATGAGAAATTTTCATACACCAATTATTAACTATATAAGCGATGCATTTATTGTTTATGGATCCCCATTGCATTCATTAGCAAATAAACTTGACTTATACTTACTTTGACCAGAACTGCCGTAGTGATACTGAGCTGCCATTTCCTGGAGAGTAATATAAAGTGTATGTCAGACAAGATAAATATAAACAAACTGGTATATATGTCCGAGTTTGAGATTAAAGACGAGTCAAGTGATTGTTAATTAAATCCCTGCTATGTTTAATTGAATACTTGGCATTTTTTTTAAAAAACCTAACAGGTCTAGTTGAAATTAAACTTTAAGATCAGTGTAGCAGCTTTAATGTGCAAGAAATCTTTATACAATTTTCGATGAAACATAGGGTTTGCAACAGTTTTGGACGAAAATGTCCGTTTTACGTTTAACATCAAATTTGTTGTGTTTCAATGCATTATTTTTATTGAATTTGAAAGTATTATTTTCATTTTTTTGTAGCATAGAAAAACCTGATAAAGACATGTGCTTTAATCGGAACGTTTTTGCTTTGCTGAAATAAACTATGCACTTAATGATTTACCATTTGAAACAATATCTGAGTAATGATTTCAACCGGTCCGCAACACATTCCAACGTCTCTTTGTTTGAGGGTAGAACGACCAGCAGGTTCTGGGCCTAGGTTTGTGTTAGCATTGGGCCTCATTTTGTCGCATGAAATGCATGCTAAGATTTCTTGAGGTTTTAAAGATGCTCTTTTAACAGCTAAGGCTATTATCAGAACAAGGAACGCAAGCGTTAGGATGACGTTTGCTACAATACAAATAACTGCTACTTGTTTTGAGTGGATGCGATTGCATTTACCGGACCCCTGAAAAAATAAAACATTGTTTCACATTACATCTTGCCGAGTTATAGAATAACAATACAATAAAAATAACTTACGTACAAATGAATCAATATCAATTACTTATAACCATTAACTTTGTCAACTTTTGCCTCAAGTTAACTTTCGACAAATGTGTATTTGTATATAAGTAACACTAGCAACAAAACATCTGAACTTTATGTTTTAAAACGTACCCTTTTCTCTCCTGTGGGATTTGGACCGTTATACATAATGCCCTAAGTACAGTAAAGGAGTTTACGGCTGGTCTCCTGCTTGTTGTGTATGATCTACGATGTAACTGGTATCTGAACAGTGCTGATATCTGGCAGGATTAGAGTCATCAATGTTCCACCTGCATAAGGAGTAAAAACAGGTTTGATCCGACAATCATTTAAGCTAATAGCATATCAAATATAAAGTTTTATGTAATTGTTCAAATAGAAATTCATATGTGTTTAACAGAATCACAAGCAATCACACAAGCACGCACGCACGCACGCACGCACGCACGCACGCACGCACGCACGCACGCACGCACGCACGCACGCACGCACGAACGCCCGCACGCACGCACTCACGCACACAAACACACGCACACAAACACACACGCAAAAACGCAGGCACACACACACACACACACACACACACACACACACACACGCACGCACGCACGCACGCACGCACGCAAGCACGCACGCACACACGCACACACGCACGCACAGACACACACACACAAACACACACACACACAAGCACGCGCACGCGCACGCACACGGACACGCACACGCACACACACACGCGCACATGCACACACACACATGCAAACGCGCACATGCACACGAACACAAACATACACACACACACACGCACGCACGCACACGCACACATTTATCAAAAGAAATTGGGTTAAAAAAATCCTACCGTCTCTCAAATGTTCCTTATTGTTATGTTCATGAATATATATACAATTATACAGACTTGTTCTAAGCTTTTTTGTTGCCGTGTGGATTAATTTTACCAATGCCTTCCAGAAAATATGTCCGAAAACACCGAGAAGTAACAGAGACTAAAGTATTTTATATTTCCCCAGATGCTACAAGCAATATCTTTATTTTGAGATACTCAAAATCATTTCGTCTGGATCAATATCGTGATATCACACTTTATTGCTTTACTGTTTTTCGTCCAGCATAGTTCTTATCAAAATAGGACATCAGACATTCAGACCATTTCAAGAATGATATAACTATCATGGTGAAATCAAATTTCTGGTTTATATTATAGATATATCAGAGATAGCAAACTTGAAGTGTGTATTACCTGCCTTTTATTCGACAGGTGAAAAGGTCAACATTTAAAAAAAAATCATTTTAATTAGTTTAAAAACATCATATTTAGTCTTTAATATTGACAATTAAAGTAACATTGTCCAAACAAGGTTGGCCACAATTGATTCAAGAAGTAATAGCTATTCGGCAAACAAACGTTATAAATAATGATAATTATTCGATATGTTTCTTCTTAGCTACAAATAATTAATCAACGTTTAACTGTGAATTGTGTTAATAGACTAAAATCATGTTTGTTTCTTATTGCTGGAATGTTTCATAAATGCCAATATAGATATGAATTCCTTCCAAAGAAATCGTTGTTTAGAACGGGTTACTTAAATAATGTATACGATGACCACAAATATGATTTTGTTCTTTATAAAAAAACTACAACATTTGATAAATTACATCATAAAATGCATAGCATAAAACAAAACAATAACATTAATTCAACTAAAAATGGTCACTTTTCAACTTACAATGATCATCATTCAGCTAACGATGATGACCATTGAACTAACAAAGATCACCATTGAACTAAATATGATCATCAATGAGATACAACGATCACCATTGAACTAACAATGATCACCATTGAACTAACAAAGATCACTATTGAACTAACTTTGATCATCATTGACCTAAAATGATAACCATTGACCTATCAATGATCACCGTTCAACTAACAATGAACACCATTGAATGAACAATGATCACCATTGACCTAATGATAATCACCATTCAGCTACCATTGATCACCATTCAGCTCACATTGATCACCATTCAGCTAACAATGATCTACATTGAACTAACAATAATTATCATTGAACTTACAATGCTCAACAGTGAACGAACAATGATCACCATTGACCTAATGATGATCACCATTCAGCTACCATTGATCACCATGCAGCTCACATTGATCACAATTCAGCTAACAATGATCTAAATTGAACTAACAATGATTATCATTGAATTTACAATGCTCACCAGTAAACTAACACTGATCACCATTGAAGTAATAAAGATCACATTTGAACAAAGTATGATCATCATTGACCTAAAATGATCACCACTGACCTATAAATAATCACCGTTCAAATGAAAACCATTGAATGAACAATGATTACCATTAACCTACCGATGATCAACATTCAGCTAACAATGATCACCATTGACCTTACAATGATCACCATTTAGCTAGCAATGATCGCCATACAGCTAAAAATGATCTTCATTCGGCTAGCAATGATCACCATTAAGCTAACAACGATCACCTTTGACCTAACAATGATCTCCAGTGACCTAACAATGATCAACATTGACCTAACGATGATCGCCATTTAGCTAGCAATGATCACCATTCAGTTAACAATGATCACCGTTGACCTAACAATGATAACTATCTTACTAACAATGATCACAATTTAACTAACAATGTTCACCATTCAGCAGAAAAAGATCACCATTTAGCAGACAATGATCGCCATTCAGCTCACAATGATCATCATTCAACTAGCAATGATCAACATTCAAGTAACAATTATCACCATTTAACTAAAAATGATAACCAGTGAAATTACAATGATATCCAGTGAAATAACAATGATTACCAGAGAAATAGCAACGATAATGATTCAACATACAATAATCACCATTAAACTAACATCGATCACCATTGGCCTAACAATGATCACGATCTTACTAGCAATGATAACAATTTAACTAACAATATTCACTACTCAGCAGACAATGATCACCATTGAACGAACAATTATCACCATTGAACTAACAATGATCACCATTGAACTAACAATGATCACCATTTAAATACCTATTTCAACAATTGAACTAACAATAATCACCATTGGCCTAACAATGATCACAATCTTACTAACAATGATCACAATTTAATTAACAATGTTCACCATTCAGCAGACAATGATCACCATTGAACTACCAATGATCACAATTGAACGAACAATTATCACCATTGAACTAACAATGATCACCATTGAACTAACAATGATCACCATTTAAATACCTATTTCAACAATTGAACTAACAATAATCACCATTGGCCTAACAATGATCACAATCTTACTAACAATGATCACATTTTAATTAACAATGTTCACCATTCAGCAGACAATGATCACCATTGAACTACCAATGATTACCATTGAACGAACAATTATCACCATTGAACAAACAATGATCACCAATGAATTTACAATGATCACAATCCCACTAAAAATGATCACAATTTAATTAACAATGTTCACCATTCAGCAGACAATGATCACCATTGAATTACCAATGATCACCATTAAACGAACAATTATCACCATTGAACTAACAATGATCACCATTGAACTAGCAATGATCACCATTTAAATAACTATTTTAACAATTGAACTAACAACAATCACCATTGAGCTAGCAATGATCACAAGTGAACTAACAATGATCACGAGTGTAATAACAATAATAATATGTGCGCTTACAATGATCACCATTGATTAAACAATAATTACCATTGAAATAACAACGATCACAATTGAACTAACAATGATCACCAGTCAACTTACATCAATTACCATTGACCTAAAATTATCACCATCTTACTAACAATGTTCACAATTCAGCAGAAAATTATTACCATTCACCTAGCAATGAACACCATTCAACAAACAATGATCACCATTCAACTAAAAATGATCACCAATTAACAGACAATGATTACCATTTACCTAGCAATGATCACTATTCAACTAACAATGATCACCATTCAACTAAAAATGATAACAAGTGAAATAACAATGATATCCATTAAACTAACAAAGATCACCATTGACCTAACAATGATCACATTTTAGCTGACAATGATCACCATTGAACTAACAATGATCAACATTGAACTAACAATGATCAACATTGAACTAACAAAGATCACAATTGAACTAACAATGATCACTAGTGAACTAAGAATGATTACCTGTGAACTAAAAATGACCACCATTGAACTAACAATGATCACAATTGAACTAAAAATGATTACCATTGAATTAACTCTTATAACCAGTGAACTAACAATTATCACCATTGAGCTTACAATGATCACCAATGAACCAACAATCATAACAAGTGAACTAACAATGATAACCAGTTAACTAACAATTATCACCATTAGTTTAAACTTTATTTAATTTTACAACGATTGTGAAACAAGCTATAACAACTTATATTAATCACTCTCGTTGGCACGATGTTGCGCGAGAGTGTGGTCTTGTGTTGTGGGGGAAACCGGAGAACCCGGAAAAAACCCACTTGTCCGGCTTGGTGACCACTAACCAAACTCACATGCGCCCAGGCTGGGAATCGAACCCGGGTCGCCTTGGTGAGAAGCGAGTGCGCTAACCACTGCGATAACCGGACAACCGAAAATAACCGAAATATCACCATTGAGCTAGCAATGTTAGCCAGTGAACTAATAATTATCACCAGTTAACTAACATTACAAAATTGTAAGCAAACGTGAGGCCATTTCGGAAATCCGTGTTTAATTTGTGTCCCACCCCTGTTTGCTCTGACGTTTGATATTAATTTGTGAGCGGGTTTAGTTTTCAAATCACCCAATCATATCAAAATGTTATTTCACTCTTTAAAACATTGAACAAAGTAACCGGAAAGCATGAAATAAAATGGCAAACAAATAAAGAAATAAACACACACTCTATGAGAGACACGCTCAACATGAATTTGCCAACTTATTTTTGTTTGTGGTTAATTAAATAAAGTTGGAAAAGGTACACAAAACGTTCTTCATTTCAACCGAACAAATATACTAAAATATATCAGATCGATGCGAAAGATAAACGTCACCATAGTTATATAACACTTAAATTGTAAACATTTTACCTTTGATGGTTTTTAGTCCTAAATTAATGTTTTCTGCTAACAAATCTCCACGCGGTTACTTCTATCAAATGGTTTCACGATATATTTACATTTAAAGTATATCCAGGACGTGCCTCATTAATCATGAATTAAATGCATCAACGGTAAAAGGTGTACAATTGACATTTCACATCAAATTACTTAAACTGGTCAGATATGTAGCAACGCATTATATCGACCTGTCAAACTAAATTATAAACAAAAAATATTTAGGCTTTCTAACAAATAGGAAAACAAATGTATTTATACAACATTAATACTCATCTAGGAGATCTAAGCTTAGCCTTAACATCAACCCCTTAACGTAATCTCATTTCGGAAACATCGTCGTTGATTTTTTGGCTCAGCAATGTTTGCAATGACGTTTGATTTGGATCGTAGAAAACGTGTTAAGGTTTCAAATCAATCAACAATATTTCGCTTTTTAAAACTGTGAATAATTATTTTTTTGACTGATAAATCTCTATAAACAATCGGAAAGCATATAATAAATAGGCACACAGGTACAAATTAGTCAAACACCAGACAAGAGACACGCTCTTCTAAATTCGCTGCCAACATATATTATGTGGTCATGTAAATAAATAATCCGAAGGTAATGTATATGTTCTTCATTTCAAAATTTCGACAGAAAATGAAAACAATAAATATATTAATGCGATGCGAAAGATAAACGTCACAATAATATCACAATAACATTTTAAACATGTTTACCTTTGAAGGTTTCTAGTCCCAAATTAATGGTTTCTACTAGTAACAAGTCTCCGCGTGATTACTTCAACCGAATGGTTACATATTGACAAAACATTTACATTTAAAATATCCCCAGAACGTGCTTTATTATTAATTGAATGCAAAAAACGGTAACCCTGTACAAGTATAATGTCGTTTCCAATATTTTAAAATGCTAAGATATTCAGCTACGAGTTATTACTCTCCCAACCTATCAAACTCAATTATTACAACGATAATTATAGCAAACTAAGAAATAAACGAAATGTAATAGTTAAACGTGTATAATTTGAATTTGACAAGTGTATACAGGGTGTATGACCCAACCAATCGACTCTGTCGGTAGCAATAGCAAAACATTGGCATTTAAAATATCTCCAGAACGTGCTTCGTCATTAATTGAATGCAAAAAACGGTAACTTTGTACAAGTACCATGTCATTTCCAATACAAAGGGTTAATATGTCAAGACAGTTTGCAGAACAAATAACTTGTTGCATTGTGTGGCAAGACTGCGGTATAAAAATACTTTCAAGCGTTTCTCAGTTGTTTCTTTTCGACGTGTTCATTAATATATGATTGATATCCAAGAGAACAGACTAAGTTAATAGTGTGTGTGTTGCTGTATTATTTTATTATACAAATACCGTTATGTGTAAGCTTCGTAATACTTAACGCAGGGTTAATCACAAGTATATATAAGTAAATAAATGTAGAAAACGAATCGAATCATTAACGAAAGTTGTAATGCGTTAAAAGCTAAACTCGATTAACTTAAACAATAAAAGATCAGTGGATCGATTTACTTAAATATGTTCCCTATTCTTTATTTGTATCTATCGGACAACGTTATCATACACGTTGAAATAGTAAAAAAAGTCATGATTGAATTAACCCCTAAACGTTAACATGAAACTTGCACCAATAACACTTTCTAATGTACATAATAATCATTGTAGATCTATATGGAATATCACCCTTCCATGAGTACTAGTTGGGATCGAAGAGGTTTTAGAAGTTAATTCAAAACTCTTCCGAAATTCGGCTGAGATTGGATGTTTTGTACTTTACCTCGTTCATACAAAATAAAACGGTTCACTTAGGAGTTAAGTACTCATCTTTTGTATTTTTTTGTTAATTACACAATGTAAAATAAAGAGAAGAGTCTGGTAACCAAAAGGTGGCAGCATAAGGATAAAAGATAATCGCACACTCAACGAGTAGCAATCTCGATATAATTGTGCTGCCAATATATTATGTTGTTGTCAATTAAATATATTTTCCAAAGCTACAGTATGTGACCTCCATTTCATCCTATCGACTGAAAAGGTTGTCAAAATTTATTTGAGCGATGCAGAGTTTAAACGTCGGCATGGTTATATCACAATTTTATTGTAAATAAAGTTATCTTTAAAGGAAACTAGCCCCGATTTATATTTTCTTGTAAATAGTCACAGCGTGATAACTTTCTTCACATGGTCAAACTTTTCTATTTTGCGGACAAAAAATATTATCTCCGGGGAGTGCGCAGCAAATACTTGACTTGATTATAACCTTGTACAAGTGGCGTGTCGTATCGTTCAATGTTTTCATCTTAAACGCAGTAATCGATGCAGATTTGTCATGCTTTACACTTTTAAGGCGTGCACAGCAATTCCACCAACTTGATTAATGTAACATTCTAAGCTTAACTCACCTTGAATTACACTAAATAATACATTTCTAGCACCAAGACTTTAAGCAATTTCAGCTTTCGTGAAATGCGCATTGTAACTTATTTCATTTAAGATCTTGTTTTGGTGGTACTTTTAGGTAGAAATTCTTGTTGTTCTGACAAACATAATTTTGTTTCGTAGTATTATTGCAAAGAAATGAAATCTAATTTCGCGTAGACGCGTAAGCATAAATATTGTCTTATGCGAAAAAAAAAACGGAAAGAAAATGTTCATGTTCCTCTAGTATATCCATATTAATTTGCATTTGTTTACGGAGGTCGGACGCAGCCTACAACATTGTACCATACCATGAAAATGTATTCGAGCGTGATGACTCCATTCTTTGAAATATCTAACATTAAAGTATGATACTATTGCAAAGTTGCATTCATGGGTCAATAAATAATGCATCAGTTATTAGAAAAATAATGTTTTCAACTGTCTTATACTTTTAATTTTCTGTGCGTATGCATGTAGCGTTACAAAGATCAGCCAATTTAATCCCATGGCTAAAATGTATATTTTGAACAGAGTTCCTAACAGCGACATAATCAGAAACATAGTTATAACAGTAATGACACCATCATACGTAAATCAACTCACACTTAATTTTGAGCCGGCTATAAAGATTACCAAATACTTAACCAAGTTCAGATAAATAAGTTTTATCATTTCTTAAGAAGACTGTGTGACCATTATGTGATATTAATCATAATCTTAAAACGTGTATTAATTCTACTATAACCGTTTAGTACAGTAACGTATCCTATGTAAATTGTTTTAGACCATTGATTTAATTTATAAATACAATTTTGGTGTCGAGTATAAATTATACTCTTTTCGAAGTTTCGCTAGATTATTTTTTATCGTATGATATTGATATTTAATGTTTTAACTTCAGTCGACTAGTTTAATACCACATTTTATTTTATTGTGTTTCATATTTTTAGTATTGTCTTACATTAATTGTTTAAAAGCTGTCTTAATATTTTACTGATATTGCTTGCAACTAGTTAAACTAGTTTAAGTGCACAAACCTCACTCTTATCCCAGCAATCCTAAATAAAGGTAAAACGCAAAAGGTAAATCTTACCAAAGTATGCTTTAACTTGAGGAAACTTAACAATTAAACAAATAATAATAAACTTATCTGCAGACGGAGGAATACAATTCATAGTGCCTAATGCAAACAAAATCAAATACACGATGCAGTCATTGTTAGAAACTATGAACACAGTCTGCCTTATAAAACAAAAGGTTTAAATCTTACTGGTCAAATGTTCAGCAGACGATAAACAAATGCACAGTCAACAAGGTCACTTATCTTTTAACCGAAAGAAAATCGTAAAGGTACGAACGCACTCTTGCGATACGCCTTCTGAAACGGTCGCAAGTATTATCGTTACTATCCAAGTTACGATATCGTAAAAGTTTCGATAATTTATTTTAATGAACGGCTTCCTGAGTCGTGGTTTAGGCAGTTTTGACGTTTGTTTTCTCTAAGGTCTAAATGAAATATTATCTGTGGCTCTTTTTAAAGTTATATCTTGTCCTCTTAAACAAGGTCACGTCTGTGTTCGGTTTGAAGTCAGTTTTTTTAAATAAATTGAAGCGTCGTCAAGGTAAATGACCTCATATATGTCGGGTCTTCGACCCAGTCCCCCCCAAGAACATATTTAACATGAGTTTAGACAGAGCTCGCAGATATTCTTAACAACCTTGGTCATAAAGTAATGTTTGACGACAGAATGAATCTAGAACGCAAACCTCTTCGGAAATTTGGTATAAAGTTGATTGTGTTCAAGAACACGAATTTTCAGGTAGACAAATGCATTTTTAGAGCAATACATGATAGTTTTGTTTAAGACAAGTGGTCGGTATGAAACATCTCTACAATTTTGCTTGTCCACAGTATCAATATTTAATTAAGATAGAATGAAAATGAAAATGAAGATGTTCTTTTGGCATAGAACTTGAATTAATTTGACACTCTAATGCAAAAACTTGAAAAAAAAATCAAATATAAACATTGGAAAAGTCATAGCTTTTGGAAGTCTTATAATTGGTTGTTTGTAATTGATTAACTACTTGGCGGTAGGGTTATGTTTTTGTACTCGATTTTGACAGGCGGGTCAATGATCAACGTGGTGTTTTCTTTTGATTAAATTAAGCCGAAAAAGCAGGTTTCCTCGCCACAAATCTTAAGGATTTTTTTGTTGTTTTTTACTGTTCTTACTGTTTTTATTATTTTACTATTAATCCGCCATCTTAATTCATTAACTGCAACCTTCTTCGACATGGGACACTATTTACGCAGAACCTTAAAATAGGTTAAAAAGTGATTTTCTATAAATCCTTACGCTAAACATTAAACTAGTTCCAGGAATTGATTCAGTCCGCTCTCAGTGACAGTACCTGTTTTTGAGTATTTGATTTTCAATTATTATTAATTCTTCAATAATTGACAAACTTCAACTAGCGGTTATTTTCACCCGGTATGTGAACGCATATTTCCTTTTATCAATTGCACATGCGCACATATACAGATGTATGATGACATTTTCTTCATTCACTTCTTCCTCAAGGAAAACCTCCGCCTCCTCCACCTCAAGGAAACCGATCTCCACATGGAGCCACACAAAAAACAAAATGGAACACCTACATCAATTTTCTTCCATGGCCGAGTTTCTCGGAGTGTAAGAAAGGTTCATTCTGACCCGAGCGTAAAGTGTTTTGCGGAAACGAGGTGTTTCCGCAAAACACCCTGCGCGGGGATCGGGATGAACCTATCTTACACTCTCGGCCATGGTAGATGCTTTTCTCCCATCTCTGTTAAAGAAAGTTATCGAAAAATGTTTTTTTTGCTGGAACTCTTTCGTGCTTAGTGAATGTAATGGTGTATAAATATGCGATAATTCGTGGCTGTCATTGATATGCGCGCAGTGATTCAGATTATGTTAATAGTCAAATCGGTCTTTAAATAGTTCTAAGGAGAGTGAAGCCTTATTTCTTTAAAGGTGCCTGAAAACTGTTTTATGGTGACATTTGAAACGAGAAATAATTAATTAGCGTTCTTATTGCCACAAGATAAGGTTTCTATGATGCTACAGAAGACAGTCTTCAACAAGGGAGGTAATTACAATGTGTTGACCTTTAAAAATGTGTTCCATACGGGCATTTTATCTTCGCCCGTGGGCAAGATAAGACTTTCTAGCATGGTTAAATTATTGGATCTACTTATCTGAGGTGGGAGAAAACAACTACGTACATATGTAACTGTCCTTCTAACATAAATGGAAGAGATAAATATCAAAATTATTTATGAAATACACGGCATACTGGTATGAACCAAAATTAAAAACTTAAGCTTCATTGAAGCAGTATTTAGTTGTGTAACATTTCTCACAATGCCAATGCCCATTCGGAACTCCACGGCCATTTTTATCGAAAACAACCTCGGACGTATATGGACGGTTTACATACTCAGAAATCGGTATGTTAAAGTCCCCTGCAAGTAGATCGCGTAGTAATTTAAATTTAGCTGTTAAACTTAATGACTTAACTCTTGGGAATCTGAATTATGTCTGTAGTAATAAACTTCACTGGCAATCAATTTAAACTTAGATCAACAAATACAAGCTAAAAACAACCATTTAATTAATGATATAATTCAAAATTTTACGAACTACTTCTACTGATGTACCGGCATACATCCGAGAAATTCCGAATGTGTCAATGCCCTTTTAAATTGTCTAAAGACTCAAGAACCTATTTCCATAATTCCGGCTGAGTGATATGCAAGTATCGCCACATAAAAAGCATTTTCTTTTACATTTAAGTCTTCGCTGTCGTTTACAAAGCTCTTGAAATGCAAATAAGGAGTTCAAAATCCCCGAAAGGCTAATTGCATTCCATGTTATAAACGCTTAATGCTGATTTGATCTCCCGCGTCTAATTCATGTGTATAAAGTTGATCAGTGTGACAGTGCTGTAACACATCCTATACAACCATGGATTGACCTTTGGTGCCATTGATCACGATCAATTCATGATTCAATATCACTTTGGATGAGTAATGGTGTTCTGCAGTATTTTATTTATGGAGCAGTATTTGGGTCAAAAATGAAATTGGCAATGTGTTAACATTTAAATGCTTTATTAGTAATCTCTTATAATACATTCCATTCATGTATTGTTTAATTCGTTGTTATAAAGTGCTATATCGTTATTTACATTATGTTTTCCATGTTTCATTAATGACATTGTCTGTATCATGCTAGCAAAGTTCACGATGTTGCAAACCGCTATGTGCCTAATGCTGAACACCAAACCGCTATGTGGCTAACGCTAAACGCCAAACCGCAATACGCTTAAATCGATTTCGATTACGAAACTAAACATGTAAATGTCAACTTATCACTGAAATGTTACTTCGTTTGATTCGAAATTGTCTTCATATATTGCGAATCGGAATGTGTCTATTGCTTAAGTTCAAACCGCGATACGATAAAACTAGAATTTGATCAATACGAAACTGAAGATGAGCTTGTCAATGCTAGCTTCAACTAATCACGGAAAAGTTACTTCCCCTGACTTTAAAATTGCCATTTATTCTAAGTTGGGACAACAGGACCGATGATACGATTATTTACAACTGCCCAAATGAACGTATAAGTCACCTTATTACAAATTTGAGTGATATTTTCCTTACCAAGTATTGTTTTCATAAATAATGTTGGCAAACGAAAGTAATAATATATAGTCCATAAAAGGGTCCGCATATAAACGGCCGCGTCATTAGTCGGTCTAAAATGCCTTCCTTGCTTTTTTGTAATGTTTATATCCAGGCTAAACATCATTTAAAAAAGCCTGGATGGCATTTTAGAATGACTACCGCGTCAGAGTCATTTGACGTTGTTTTGTTGCTTGCTAATGCACCAGTCAATTGTAACCACGACCCCCCAGATCCGGGGTATACAGGGGAAATGGACTGTGTTTTTTACCTTTCAGGTGGCCCCACAATGCTGGGTGAATGTATTGGTTATGTCTTCGCTTTAAATATAGCGGGGAATGGGCCTTACCTAGGGTCCCTGGGGTGCGGGACATTCGGCGGGGACTTTAGCATCTGTTCCTGTCCGCAGGGCGGGGATTTTAGCCGGGCTTTGCTGGACCAAAAGTCAAAGTCCCTGCTATTCCCCGGACCTGGGGAGGCTGTTATTACAATTGACTGGTGCATTATATTAAGGTGGAAAGCAACGCTGAACATATTTTCGTATGTCTTAAAATTGGTATACAATCAAAACAGTATAGGTCTAATTAGAGACTGTTTTTACATTTTCAATATTCGAAAAACAGTTTTGAAGCTACTAGTCATCAAAATATACCATTGACGTCAATATTGAGACATCTTTAATTTTTGCGTTCCAACTAAAATAACTGATACTTGCATACTTGATATTACCGCTATGAAATTTCATCCTCAAGTGTGTCCTGTGAAACTCATGTTGTTTTTCTTTTCTTGGTTAACGTATTTTAATTTTAATGTGTCTAAATGTCAATTTTTTAGTGAATTCAAAAAACGTCAAATGACTCTGAAGTGGCTGTTTATATGTTGACCCTTTATATGGACATCATTATTTAGTGCATATTGTTTGACAACATTAAGCTACTAAGTAGTAACAATACTTGACCATAGTGCCTAAAATATAGCTCACGTTTGTAATAAGGTAAACTTATACGTTCATTTGGCCAGTAGTAGATAATCGTTACATGACGCGTTGTTCAAATCTGATTTCAAACCAAGGCATCTGGCTCATTGTTTGTGTCTAAAATGTTGATTAATATCATTTTGGGTACATATAATGAGATAAACAACACATCTGAAGATAATTAATGTCTTTGATATACAAGAAAGAAACAAGGTATGTAACTTAAAATTATTATATTTCATGGTAGATTCTGGTTTTATTTAAATTGCTTAATCAACATAGAAATAATCCATTTTTCAAAAGGTGACATGACAAGAGGAGTCATTACCTTTAATAATGGTATGCAATATGTTGGTATAGCTATATTGGTTTTAGACAAACAAGCCAAATTTAATCATCCCATTCTGTAGTCGGAGACTGTATGTAGCAAATTCCAATTTTCAATGTGTCCCCGTGTAAACAACTACAGACATATTGATGTGATTTTATGCTTCTGTAAATAGATAATACATTTTCATTTGGAAATATCAGAAAATGACAAATGGCACGATTTTAGGATAAACCTACATGTATTTTAGCAATCGTAACAACTCTGCCTTCTCTGGCAAGCTTCAAGATAGTCCACGTAAATAGTATTAGGGATATACGAAATTACTATACGGCGATTAACACCATTTTCAATCCGGCCCATTGTAACAACAAGGAAATGGATAGTGTTAATTAAATGTGCTTGTTTAAGAGAAGAGATTTATTGTAACATCAAAGAATGGTCGCATTTGAATATTTAGATGTTTTTTATACCTGAAGTACACTTTTCCCTCTAGAAAAATGGTGAACACACAGAAAATGTACTTGACAATAATCAAAATGGTCATAGTGTTCATGGCGGGCATTAACCAATATATCAGATTAAATGCATGTATGGACTAAATGACAGCATTTTCTCAACCAGCTTACGATTACCCTATGTAAAGTAAGTTAAAAGTCATAGATTGCGTGTGTGTTTTCAGCTTTCCTTGCCATTCAAAAAAACATTACTTATCTGTTTAAAAAAACAACATTGATTGCATTGTCCAGAACTCTGTGGGTTGTAATAGAGTTGGCGTGAGCTTGCCCCCCACCCCCAGTCAGCTTTATCAGTTGATACCCATGCATGCCTTTGATGCAGCATTATTAAGTTTGGGCTGCAAACTGAACATTTTTGTGTAATAAGTTATGTTGGGTTGGGATAGGGTGGTGACTTGCCACTCAATGCTCAATGAATAATATACCATACAAGTGCATGGGAGTTCGTCCAAATCTTTGTGTTGGCGAAGTTGGCAGAACTTGATTTGTCTTCAAATAGTATTTGATCACGGTAGATCATGCTTCACATAGAGCTCACTTTTTCTTTTAGGCTTTGAATAAACACTCATCAAATGTTTCCATACACAAAATATATATCTAAATCAATAATTATTAGTCTTAATATATATGAGTAAATTGTCCTTTTTTATTAAAAAATAACAACCAAAACAGTAACTGATAAGATACTCAAGTGAACATTTATTTTTGGTAAATAAAAGCTTATAACAAACTATTTAGCTAGGTTACTAAGCTTTTCATCAATGTTCACCAGATCTTTTTTCAATAACACTGAACAACCTTTTTTGAATAATTAGCCTTTTTAATAGATCACTGTTCACATAATGACTTTTTATTGTCCAGCTCCATAAAATGCAAACAAGTATACTGGTAATTCCAGTAACTCTCAGATTTGATCAACATGCATACGTCCCTTAATTTTATTTCAAATATTAGACAAGCAATGATAGAGCCATCAGTATGCAATCCAATGTAATATTGATTATAATTTAGGTTTTCCTCCTATTTTTAATTTCATTTCTGTGCAAAGCCCTTTGAAGTGCATTGAGTATTTTGGGAGACTACACAATCTTTCTGTTTTTTTACCCCTTAGTATTCATGTAGTATTCATGGCTTTAAGTTGCAAATACAAAATTAAATCTTAATTATAAAAAAATACTGAATGTCCCAGTCTTCACCATAAACTAACAAGAAGAGAACTAAAGCATAACTATGCAACCGAGTTATAGATCTTTGTATGCATTTTATTTGTCTAAATAAACTACCAGTCTCTTTGACAATAAACTTATGCCTCTTGAGTACTTGGCTTGACAATATGTTTTTTTATTACATTGTTTGAATGTTTTTGATTTGCACAAAACAATGATGAGGACACTATGCTTTGCCAAAACCTCAACACATTTTCTTCAAACAAGAACAAGGAAATTCAGAATAACTTTTATTACATTATTTAATGATTTTAGAAAATACACCCATACAATCAATGAAATAACAAGAGGGCCATGATGGCCCTTAAATCGCTCACCTGAGTAAAAGAGTTGAACCGTTGTAATCAATAAAGCTTGATATTTGTTCTCAAAGAATATTGAAAAATATACTGATCTAAAATGTTGCCTGGATAATCAATAACAGGACTTGTCACAGTTGCCTGCGCACTGACAGGACTTGTCACAGTTTCCTGCACACTGACAGGACTTGGTGACTGACTTCACACTGACAGGATTGCATTCAGTTGCCTGCACACTGACAGGACTTGATGATTGATTACACACTGACAGAATTTGATTCTCATATCTGCATACTAACAGGATTTTGTTCAGTTGCCTGCACACTGACAGGAATTGATAATTGACTGCACACTGACAGCACTTGGTACAGATACCTGCACAATGACAGGACTTTTTTCAGTTGCCTGCACACTGACAGGACTTTGTTCAATTGCCTGCACACACACAGGACTTCGTTCAATTGCCTGCACACTAACAAAACTATGTTAAATTGCTTGCACACTGAAAGAGTTTTTAGTATAGATACACAAACAACAAACAATGCACCATCCAATAAAATCAATTAGGTGCCTTAAGCTCTAATAAACAAATATCAGAACACATTAAGCACCTTCCACTAATATCATTGCTTCTTCCATCTATGTCAACATCACCTTCCTTCTCATGTTCAAAACCAAATTTTCTTTAAATCTATAAAGGCTTATTCACTATCCACACAGAAGATAAGATTGTAGCTTAGAATAATCTACATGAAGTTCAATGGGAAAGTCTGATTATTAAATTTATTATTTAGTAAAAATGAAATTCCTTTTAGAGAATAAATTTTATAATAATTATTTGAATCTATGAACCTAAAAAATGAGCAATAATTTTAAGTGACTATGTTGAAGACTTTTATAAAAATTTAAAATCTACTCCCTTGTTACTAATATAGAAAGAAGCGGAATCTCCATCAAAAAGGGAGACCATATAGCAAGACTTGCTGCCCTTGATTCAAGAGTAAATTTTACATAACTATCAGTTTTAACATTTTGTCCATTTTGTTGTTGTTGGTCAATCATGATCTTTGGTGTATTTTTATAGAGGGTCACTTAAGGAAGCTTTCTGTAAAGTTTAATAGAATTTGGACTGGTAGGTTTAGAGGAGATATTTTTTTAAAGCAAAATAGGAAGTTAGCCATTTTGTTGTTGTTGCTGTAATTGTTGTTGTTGTTTATTAATCGTGACCCCTTGTTGTATTTTTGTAGAAGGTCACACAAGGAAGCTGCCTGTATTTTTTCATTGAATTTAGAACTGTAGTTTAAGAGGAGATGATTTTTAAAGCTAAAAAAGTCAGATATTTTGCTGTTGTTGCTGTCGTTGTTGTTGTTGACCAATCGTGACTTCTTGTTGTATTTTTATAGAGGGTACCCAAACAGAAAGTCGGCCATTTTGTTGTTGTTGTTGCTGACCAATCGTGATCCCTTGTTTTTGTTTTAGTAGATGGTCACCTAAGGAAGCTTCCTGTGAAGTTTCATTGAATTTAGCCAGGTAGTTTCAGAGGAGAAATTATTTAAGCAATTGTTGACGGACTGACTGACTGGCGGACGGACTGACGGCCGAACGCCGGACAAAGACCGATTACAAAAGCTCTCCTTGAGCATTTCGTGCTTTTGTTACCTACAAAAGTAAAAATATAACATTTAATCCCTTGTGACTAAAAATAGAAAAACTAAAAATAGACAATCCACTGTTCAACAGAAAGGGAGACCATAGAGCAAGGTTTGCTGCCCTTACTTAAGAGTCAACTTTACATAACTAAAAAAGATTTTAACATCAGATTGTTGTTGTTGTTGTTGATCAATCGCGACCCCTTGTATTTTTGTACAAGGTTACCCTAGGAAGCTTCCTGTAAAATTTCAGTTTGAATTTGGACTGGTAGTTTTAAAGGATATGGTTTTTTAAGCAAAACAGGAAGTTGGCCATTTTGTTGTTGTTGTTGATCAATCGTGACCCCTTGTTGTATATTTGTAGAGGGTCATCCAATGAAGCTTCCTGTAAAGTTTTATTGAATCTGGAGTGGTAGTTTCAAAAGAGATGTTTTGAAGTAAAACTGGAAGTCAGCCATTTTGTTGTTGTTACTGTTGTTGTTGTTGTTATTGCTGATCACTTATGACCCCTTTTTGTATTTTGTAGGTCACCCAAGGAAGCTTCCTGTAAAGTTTCATTGAATTGGACTGGTAGTTTCAGAGGAGCTGTTTTTTGAAGCAAAACAGGAAGTAGGCCATTTTGTTGTTGTTCTTGTTGTTAATCAATTGTAACCCTTTGTTGTATTTTTTTACAGTGAAGTTTCATTGAATTTCGCCAGGTAGTTTCAGAGGAGATGTTTGTTAAGCAATTGTTGACAGACAGATGATAGACAAAGACCGATCACAATAGATTAGCTCACCTTGAGCACATCCTGCTCTGGTGAGCTAAAATTGTATCAGTAAAATCACAAGTCATGTTATGTGCGTTAAATTCAACTTAATAAAGACAAGAGCCGTGAATTTTATTAAGTGCATTGAATGAACGGTATAGAAGTTGTTTTTTTATTAAAATCCCAACTTGCCCTTAACTTTTACTTGCCTAAAACTTTAACCTGTAAGTCAATCAGGGGCCATAACTTGTATTAAGGATATGGAGTTCCTCATTGGGTAACGGTCCTGGACAATTGTGTGAAGTATTACGTCAATTGAATGAAGAGTATAGAAGTAATTAATAAATATCCCAACCTGCCCTAAAACTTTAACCTAAGTACCATAGTCAATCAGGGGCCATAATTTGTATAACAGATCATATGGAGTTATCTAACCTCATAATGTGATGGCTCTGAACAACTGTGTGAAGTATTAAGTCAATTGAATGAATGGTATTGGAGTTTTAAGTGAAAATCCCAACTTGCCCTAAAACTTGAACCTGCCCTAAAACTTTAACCTAAGTCAATCAGGGGTCATAAGTTGTATTAAGGATAATATGGGGTTATGTAACCTCATTTTGTGATGGTCCTGAACAACTGTTTGAAGTATAAAGTCAATTGAATAAAGGGTTTAGAAGTTATTTATAAATATCCCAACCTGCCCTAATACTTTAACCTAAGTTCCATAGTCAATCATGGGCCATAATCTGTGTAAAGAATAATATGGAGTTATCTAACCTCATCATGTGATGGCCCTGAACAACTGTGTGAAGTATTAAGTCAATTGAATGAAGGGTATTGGACTTATAAGTGAAAATCCAAACTTGCCCTAAAACTTTAACCGGACGCCAACGCCTAGGCGAGTAGTATAGCCCACCTATTCTTCAAATAGTCGATCTAAAAATGAATATTAGTTGCAGTAAGCAATGCTCTTCACTTCTAATAAACACTCTAACAGACTAAAAAAACAAATCAATACAAATGGAAAAAACTGTTTGAAAGTCAGCAAGTATCATATTTTAAACCTAATCATTTCAGCTAGATTGCTACACAAGCTGAAAGCTTGCATAATCACTCTCAAGTCTGTAGCCTTAGTAGAAACTAGTTCAGACATCCTTTTTCTGAGGCCATCAGAAAGTATCTCGGTGGGGCTTGAACCGTCAACCCACAACCTTGGATTTGAGGCTGACACCTAGGCTTATCCTCTAGACCACATTCACCTTTTCACATTTTAAAGAGCCCAATTTACAATATGGCATGTGCTCTATTAGGACTTAAGTATTTTAAATTGAACTAAACAAAATCGTTTTTCTTTATTTGGTCTGCTTATTCCATCTGTTTCTGTTATCTTCTCTCCTTATGAAAACCGTTTTAAGCATAGATGAATCCTTTACCACACAGTTGCATGAATATATATCAATATGCACTTTCCATTGTTAAAATGATCCACAGTGAAGAAATATGTGTCCGGATTAAATGTTAAAGTTCACTCAAATACTCTGAAAAATATATTCAACTATTTAAAAGATGACTACAAGAGGATTACCACTGAGTAGCACTACCAAGCATAATTAAGGAGTCTTGCTCTATCTAGGTTGTAAAGTAAATGTCCAGCTTCAGATTGTATTGCTTCAGGCATCGAGGGTTTAATGATACTTTTTGTATATATACTAATCACTGGCCAACAGTTGACTATTATCTGCAACTTCACATCAGTATGTAAGTCATCAAATATCAAGTTGTTCCACTGAACATGTTGTTCCACTTTGTTTCCATCTTGTACTTATTTTCCCTTCCAGGTTGGCTTTGCAGTTGTGTTACATGTTTTCCATGTATTGCAGGTCAATCCTCACTACAATGGCATACTTGATTACATTCCCAGTGCCTGAAATAAAAATCATAACATATAACAGAACTAATAGGAATGAGATTTTCAGATCAATTATTTTAAAAGCCTGTACAATAACATATATAGAAATTATTCAAAAACTATTAAGTGCCACACCATTTTAAGGCTGCATCCTCACAGATTAACTGTTCTGACACCTTTTTATTTTTGTCTTTTAACAAGGAAATTGGCAATCATTGTGCAAATGTTTACAAAGTTATATTAGACTGCTGACATATCAGATCACAGCCTTTTATATTCAAGTTTGAAATTTTGGCATAAATCCTTCAATTAAGTCATATAAGGTCACACATAATATTTTATGACAGGTTTCAATTGTTTGAAAAACTGCTGAAAAAATCCTTTTTCCATATTGCTTTAAGCCATCTATTTGTATACATTTAATTTAAATATTCACCTCCCTTACTACTTTGATATCAATTGAAAGGCTTTTGAGATACGACCAAGAAGAACTGTCAATCTGTGGGAGAGCAGCTTTAAGCTTTGGACCAAATTTAAGATTTGATGTAAAATTAAATTGTTATCATGTTGAAATTCCAATACAATGTTGATATAACCATTATTCTTTGTTGATTAATTTTACAAACATGCAAGTACATTTTGGTTAAAACCAGTAGGGTACTTAATTGTTGAATTATTGTCCGAATTTTGAAAAAAACACAACCATTACCCCTTCTGCCATTTTTCATCAGAACAAGCCAGGAATTCAGAGCCGGTCACACCAATGGTACCATACTGCCCTTTGAAAATAACGATAAGATTGAAATTTAAATGCCTGCAATATTCATTGACACAGTAAAAATATCAGCATCTTGCAATGTTTCTGCATCACCACCAACAGTTGATATTATTGAATTTAACCTTGAAAGAAATGTGTGCTGGTTTTTGTGTTCATACCCATTTGGCTAGACCACTAGCATGATGATCTAATTTATTTTGAGAGCTATATTAGTGAACAGGCATCCAATTGTGCCATTACATTGAGCTCTCAGTTATCAAAACACTCCACAACTTTGATGAATAAATGTATTTAACTATGTCACTGACAGTCAAAGATTATATTTGGAGAAGAGTTATGTTTTAGCATGGACATATAAACCAAACGTCTATGGTTAAACTTTAAGAAAAGTAAATTTTATTATAAAAAATGAAGTTTGTAAAAACACTGTGTTTATGCACCAGTCAATTGTAACCACTGCCCCCCTCCCCCCAGGTCCGGGGAATTACGGGAACTTTGACTTTTGGTCCAACCAACCCCGACTTAAATCCTTGCTCTTCGGGAACGTACAGATGGTCAAATCCCCGCCAAATAACCCAGCACCCTAGGTAAGTTTCATTCCCCACTGTATTTAAAGCAAAAATTAAACCAACGCATTCACGCGGCACTGCAGGGCCACCTGAAAGGTAAAAACATGGCCCGTTTTCTCGGCTATCCCCAGTATACCCCCAAGACCTGGGGGCCGTGGTTACAATTGACTGGTGCATTATAAGAAAGTCTTACAGTAACCTGTTATCAATCTAAGTAAAGTCAGATTCAGACTTATTTGTATTTCAAAGAAATCGAATTTATAAAGTATTTGTGTTCTTAATTTTACCACTGGTCACTGGAGCTCAGGATCTGTCAATTGGAAGCAGACTTAACCCAACCCACTAAAAATAAAAGAAATTTCCATTAAGTTTCTCATATGGGCACTTTTTATATTTTAATAAAATATATCAGGTATATAAAATAACACTTACACACAAATAGGTGGTAATAGTTCTCCCCTCATCCTGTCTTTGGTCTAACAAATCGCTTGTGTGTTTGAACATCTCCTTGCCATGATGGACCTTATTTTTTTTCGAGGCCAATTCGTGTTTGATACTGGCCGAGGTATTTTAGGAACTCAATGCTCCAGATGCCTGTGATTTCCACCATAGCACAAATGGCAATTTCAAAGTAAGTGGAAGTAACTTTTCGGTGATTAGTTGGAGCTAGCATTGATAAGCTCATCTTCAGTTTCGAAGTCAAATTCTAGTAATATCGAATCACGGTTTGAACTTAAGCAATATACACATTCCGATTTGCAATTTAAGAAGACAATTTGAAATCAAACGAAGTAACATTTCAGTGATAAGTTGACTTTACATGTTTAGTTCGTAATCGAAATCGAGTTAGGCGTATTGCGGTTTGGCGTTTAGCGTTAGACACATAGCGGTTTGGTGTTTAGCATAAGACACATAGCGGTTTGTAACATCATGAAATTTGCTAGTCAGTTACAGAAATGTAAATTACGATTTAACACTTTATAACAACGAATTAAACAATACATGAGTGTAATGTATTGAAACAGATTATCAATAAAGCATATAAATGTTAACAAATTGCCAATTTCATTTTTGAACCGAATACCGCTCCATATTTATTTACTGTATAATAAGCAACATTGATAAATTTCAGTGCAAAGAATACAAAGGCAAATATATAATCGAGGGTGTGTGAATTTGAACACATTGATTGGCTAATAAAACCAATCCAGCATCCAATTATCAACACGCTGTCCGTTTTCACCTTAGCGTAACCTCCATGCTAACCCCGTGTGCTTAAGGCAAAAATATATGCACAGCCGAATACATGCAAAACACGTCGTTTTGAAACCATATCATAATCTAAAGTTAAGAAAATATTGTAAAATATATAAATAAAATAAGATATGCATACCTCTGCCATGCCGCTGGATTTTAATGTCCTTGAGTTTAAAATAGCACAGTCCTTGGTATATTTACTCCAGTATGATCCTTCACACTGAGGTAGCTGTGTTGTAAATAGCTGACTAGATTTATAATGGGGAATAATCGGAATCGTAACTCAGCTCTCTTATTTCTTTTATTTTGCCTTGTTATTTCCCCTTAAAGAGAGTTTTTGTGTAGACATTATATAGTAACAATTTTACGTATGCATTATATATGAATACATCAACAAGTCTGCGTTTAAAGCTGCACTTTCACAGATATACCATTTTTACAACTTTTTTTTATTATTTGTCTTGGAAAGAGCAAATTGTTTCTTAAACATTTGCAAACCAGTGATAAAAGATAGCTGACAAACAATTAAATCGCCGATTTTTATATTTCCGTTCAAAAAATAATGTTTTAAGGGTTAAACTAACGGTTTAAGAAAATTGCAAAAAACATAAAAAAAATTTAAACTTGAATATTAAAATCTGCAATCTATTATTTTTGTCGTCATCAGACTTATATAACTGGTGTTCATGTTTTTTTTACAAAAATTGGCTTGTCCCAGGATAAAACAACAACAACAAAAATATTTAATCTTTGAGAGTGCAGCTTTGAAATTCTATGGTAAGCTCTTGAACCTATGGCTGTAAATAAATACGGTTTAATCAGAAATCTTGCTGTTTATTCAAAAACTTCTTAGCGAAGAGACTATATACGATTCTAAAGGTTTACTTAGTGGTGTTGCTATTTCAAAACTCCGCAAAATTTCTGACATGGAGTTATTAATAATGAATGAAATAAGTATGATTCTTTGTCGTGTTTTTGACGTGTCGGCGCGAAACCCGTTAAGCACCAATCTTATTCTTAGTCGTGTTTTCACTTGGCGGGAAACTCTGCCAAAAAGGAATGGCCGAAATCACGGTGTTATTCGCTTATTTGAATTAAACGGAGGTGTTTTTAAGAGAATATTTAGTATGAACTTATTTCAAATATATGGACGAATAAGTCTGCGCAGTTTAGGACTCCTACACAGGTGAATTTAAGTATTCTGAATATATATTTAGGGTCGGAATACTAGCATAGATTAAGATAAATTAAAGATTATTTCCAACCATGGGTCATGTGATATATGAAGTAATATGTCCATGAAAAACGTCACCTTTTGACAATTGTGTTCTTTTGAAAAAGAAAAACAAAGCCATCTTGTTATGCACCAGTCAACTGTAACCACGCCCCCCCCCCCCCAGGTCCGGGGGTATACCGGGGATAGCCGAGGAAATGGCCTGGGCGGTGTTTTTACCTTTCAGGTGGCCCTGCAGTGCCGGGTGAATGTGGTGGTTTTGTCTTCGCACAAAATATAGCGGGGAATGGGCCTAACCTAAAGGTGCGGGGGCATTTGGCGGGGATTTTACCATCAATTCATCCCCGCAGGGCGGGGATTTTAGCCGGGGTTAGCTGGACCGAAAGTCAAAGTCCCCGCTATTCCCCGGACCTGGGGGTCCGTGGTTACAATTGACTGGTGCATTATTCATTAAAAAAGCCATCCGGTGACATTTAACATAATCTCATTTTGGCATGGCTTAATTCTAAATTTGAGCTACAGATGGTCTTGTACAAGCACACGAATATGATTTAAGTATTATATCTAAATAGATATACCACTCAAGTATAAGTGATCAGGGTTTTTCTGTTAGTATTTGGCCAAATAATAACTTTAATATATAACTTAAAACTAATACTGCCTACAAGTACGCTTCTAAAGTTTGAGACTAAGACTAACGCTTTACTCACTGACAGGTGCATTCCATTACAATTTTACTTTTTGAAACATCGAAACAAAACTTTGCTACATTTTAAGTTGACTGTCAACGTTAAAAAACTAACAACAACAACGAGTTTCACGTTATAAACAGAGTCTTTACAAACTGAGCCTGTTAAAATTAAACGTTGACGTACTTTGAAGTAATCCATGGTGATGAGTTCATCTTTCCGGCGTCACTTTTCGTCAAATTCTTCTTTGTTGACATTATACAAATGGCAAAGTTTGTTCAAAGGGGAGTAAGTAAAAAGGATAACTTGTATAACTTTGAAATATTTTTAGGAGGCATCTATATATATATAGTATTTGTATGTGGTGTTTACCAGTTAACAGTCGAACCATTGGTTTGAAGTCGTGATTATCATAACTACTAGGAAAACATTTTATATATGATTATTGGAGGCCGTTTATAGTCATTTGAGTTTAATATAAGGCAGCTTACGGGATTAAACTAGGAATGAATAGGCCTTCTGCAAATTTTACGTTTGAAAAAAATGTCATATGTGTGTGTTAGTCGTAATAATCATGACATCTTGAGTGCTTTTCATGTGCTGATTGATCGCTATGAGCTCATACCATCTCAAACTGTACACTCAGACAGGTAAAAATGGCCACTAGTGAACAAGACGAAATTGGTTGAAACTCTCTGATAAAACAGGTTTAAATCTGTGAGAAAAAAAAATGTGTTCTGTATACATAGTCGACATTTTCATTTTTCTAAAATAGTTTGATTTCTTTAGGATAAATTTACGTTATGGAAGCATTACAAGCGTACACGCGGATTCAATGGGGTTTGGGGCACATCCGGCGCCCCCTTCCCCCCCAAAACAAGCAAAATCAAAAACAAACAAAACGAACAACATCCAATCCGACTTGTGTATTTTAAAGCTGCACTCTCACAGATTGAACGTTTGACAACTTATTTATTTTTTTTGTCTTGGAACGAGCTAATTTTTGCGAAATCCATTCAATCCAGTTAAATAAGGATGCTGACAAAAAATTAGATCGCAGATTTTTATATTTAAGTTCAAAAATTGATGTTTTATGCATTTTTCTTAAACCGTTTATAGGCCATAAAAACTTATTTTTTGAACGGAAATATGAAAATCTACGATCTGATTTTTTGTCAGCAATCTTATATCATTGATTTATAGATATTAACGCAAAAATTTGCTCATTTCAAGACAAAAAATAAAAGAAGTTGTAAAAATGGTAAATCTGTGAGAGTGCAGCTTTAATATCGGAGATTAAATTACATAATTTCGCAATATATAAACAACATTTTATCAATTAATTTCGGGATAGGGAGGGATGGGAGGGGGGGGGGGTGGTCAAGCCCCCATAACCACATTTATACCATGTTAATTTCAGTTCTGTGAAGGGGGCGCATTCACATGTTCGCCTTCAAAGTTGCGCCCCCTGTAACGCAAATTTATGGATCCTACACAGATGTTTTTGTTGAGTTGCACAGTTAAATATAAGTTCTCTGTTAGAATTAACCTGAGTGGGATGCTTAAGAAACTCCCTACATACACAAATTCGCAAACGAAAAGAGCATAAATCATTTTAAACAGGTCCGTCATAAACTATTTAATCGTTTTATGTAAAGTAGTCAAACATTATTGAGCAGTACAATCATAAATCCCATTAACAGTGTGTGTATACCACGTGATAAATTACGTCATATATGCTACGTCGGAAGGCAATATTTTGCTTAAAAAGACTTAAATCAAAGATGACTTTTTTTACTACACCATTTTAAATAAAACAAAGGGCAGTCTATGCCGCTTAAAGAGCCACGCATTCCTTTTATTACCGAAGTTTCATAAGCTGATTAGTTTTATCGAACACTTCGACAAACCTATTTCCAAAATAATGTTTTGACAGTGCATCAGATATCTCCTATTGGTATATTCACGAATATATGTCTAAATTAACATTGTAATTTCAATCTACAAATAATCATCATTTAACTAACAATGACCACCATTGAACTAACAGAGATCTGCATTAAATAAACAATGATCACCATTGAACTAACACTGATAACCACTGAATTAATAATGACCACCTTTGAAGAAACAATGACCACCATTGAACTTACAGAGGTCCCTATTCAACTAACAATGTCCACAATTGAACTAACAATGACCACCATTGAAGTAACAATGACCAACACTGAACTGACAATGACCACAACTTAAGTAACAATAATGAATATTGCATTAACAATAATCACCATTGAATTAAAAATGATTACCATTGAACTAACAGAGGTCCCTATTGAACTAACAATGACCACAACTGTACTAACAATGACCACCTTTGAACTAACAATGACCACCAATAAACTAACAATGACCACCATTGAACTAACAGAAATCCCCATTTAACTAAAGAGATCCCTATTGAACTAACAGAGATCCCTAATGAAGATCGCTTTTGAACTAACAATGATCGCTACTGAACTAACAATGACCACCATTCAACCAATAATGACCATCATCGAACTAACAAACAGCACCAATAAACTAACAATAATCACCATTGAATTAACAATGATCACCACTGAACTAACAATGATCACCATTCAACCAATAATGACCTCCACTGAACTAACAGAGATCACCTTAAATTAACAATGACACCATTGAGCTATCAATAACCACCACTAAACTAACAATGATCTCCATTGAACTAACAGAGATCACCATTGAACTAACAATAACCACCACTAAACTAACAATGATCACCACTAAACTAACAATGATCTCCACTGAACTAAAAAGGATCACCACTGAACTAAAAATGTCCACCATTGAACTAACAATGATAACCATTGAACTATCGTAGGTCTCCACTGAACTAACAATGATCACCATTTAATTAACAATGATCACAATTATACAGGAAAATACATGGTTTACCATGGATTTCGGTTCATAATTGCCCCAGTGAAAATAATTGCCCTCGGGCAATTGTTCTTTCCACTGGGGCAATTATCAACCCAAAGTCATGGTCAACCATGTATTATTCTATAAATATGTCACTGTCAGTCATTCACTCATTAGCTATCCAGTATCTAACCACAGACTAGCCTAAAGTAGTTTTTCTAGGTTATGGCTTTATATCTCACTGTCAGTCATTCCCTTATTACATATCCAGTATCTAACCACAGACTAGCCTAAAGTAGCTGTTTTAGGTTACGGATTTATATATATTTGTCAGTACTACAGTCATTGCCTATCCAGTATTTAACCTCAGACTAGCTTAAGATTAGTTTGTAAACTATTTACGTATTTAAATTTAGTTTATGTTTAATGTACACTCTAGGACTGAACCACCATATAATCACTGTGCTGAGCATACTACCATCCTCATTCTAGAAAAGGTAGCAGAATACGTTATTAATATTGCATCTATAATATATAATTGTTTATTGCAGCAATAACGACAATAATTCCAAAAAAAACGTGCGGTATAAAAAGGATGCTGTTTGCGCCGCTAGAAGCAAGTAAATATTATCTAAAGTTCACATAAATTTAAAAATAGTATTTTGCTAACAACTGACAAATCGTAGACGGTCCAATTAAATAAACAATAGCATACACAGCACACTGTAAACTTACTTACTTTTTAAACAAGCTGTTTTCTCTATATATTTCTCACTTTAATCGAATTAATTAAAATAGTTATTATTTCTTATTATTTCCAGTAACATAATGCAAATGGTCTCCTTATAGTGTCTTGATATAATGACTAACATTCATATTTATATACTCAGAGTTCATATCAGTACTGTAATAACTTATCAGTATGTGAATAGCTCGTCTAATAATAATACTTATCTTGTCATTTTGCCTTTGTTCGAGTCGTTTTATGACCAAGTAATTATTAACCAAATATGTTCTGATAAAATAAATCTTCCAATAATCATGATTTGTAAGCTAAATTCAAATGATAATGAAACACTGCAGATACCTTTGTCCAACGAATTATCTTTTTAGTAATTTAGTCATTTCAGTGTCATTTTGATATTTTAGTTTATCTTTGAAATTGCCAATTTCTGTTAGTGCATTTAAGTGTTAGTAATTTGTTTAATGTTTACCACATAGAGAAGTCAATGTTTAAGAAGAACTCATTATGTGCGCTCGTACTTGTGATGTCGATTCAAACAATAATATTGACTATTTAAACTTTTGAAGTAAAATTGAATATATTATCTTTCAAATGTTGTTTTTTTCTTTCTGATTACATGAACCTGACTGAATTAAATGTATTAAACAATTAAACAATTGATTAATTAATTAGAAACTGAGACTCACTCTAAGTAAAACAAAACATACTCAATCTGCAATTCTTGAATGCCTATGATTTGTCATGATTGGAGAGACATTTGTTAGAATATACACAGGGCCTTACTGTCATGAGCATTTGAGGTATTTCCGCAAACCATTGACTGGACATCAACTTTGAAGATGTGATTGGCTTGACACCAAAATCTTAGCCGAATGTTATATAATGAGTTGTAATTGAGCATGGTTCTAGTGCGCCTTTGGTTTACATGAAAGACAAATGTTGTATGTATGAAATCTGACGGTGCAGTCTGCATGGGGCAAATTCATGAACCGAAATAGGCCGCTGTTAGAAAACATAGATTTTAACAGCAGTTGCATCATGTTATCTATCGATGGAAATTTGTTTAATTGTTAATACTTGTGGTTTCAAGAGTAGAGGTATTGCGTCTTGCAAACGCTCATCTGCGGTGACTGAGTGCCGTATATCATGTCTAATTTTCATTATAATGAATGAATCGGCGGGCCAATACATTTCTCTCGTCTTTGAATAGCCACAGCTGTATGTGCGTGTACCCTGATCTTCGGGGCAGGTTGACCGTCAATCAAATGTCCAACACCTTATTTTGAGGAATTTGTTGGGCGATGGTTGAATTTACTACTGTACTGATGCAAGAGTGCTGTGGAGTTTGCTGTCACGGTTGAAGCCAATAACCGAAATGTGGGTTTGTTAAAATGGAATTTGGCAATGTTCGTTGAAATACGAAATTGAGTATAGTATTGGAGGAAAATGCAAGGCGTATGGCCGTGAGATGTCTGACTTCGCATATTGCATGAGGCTCGGACCATAAGACGGGTGATTGGTGAGATTAAAGCAAGGCGGAAGAATGCTGTGGTCCACTGATCCATCGGAAATATTTTTGTTTGCTTGATGATGTGTGTTGGCCTATGAATGCGTCGATCATAAAATGCCACTGTCCACGGCTGAATTATCCGCACGGTCTTTTAGACGGGTGGTTAGCTCTTAAATGACCGCTTCATCTTTTGAAATTTTAATAAATAAATAAATAAACAACGTTGTTTTAATCATATGTAACCGTAATAACGAGGGAATCACATAATTATGACTCCACCTTAAATATATAACGTTATACATGTAATGACAATGGAAAGAAAAAATCACCGTGATAACAAGTGAAACTTTATTATATACCCAATGATAACATAGGAAAGGTTAGTCACAGTGAAAACGATACACAACGATAACGTGAGATAGCAAAGTTAACGTGCTAAACACGTGAAATTTGATTACGCCTATATAGCGTGCGAAAGGTAAGTCGTTGTGCAAAACACGGGAGAGTGCATATCGCCACGATAATGGAGCTAGTTATGTCACTGTGAGAAACACGGGAGTGCGCACATCGCCACCATCACGTGAGATAGTTATGTCAACGTGCAAATCACGGATAAATGTATAGCTCCATGATTGTAAAGGAAAAGGGATATCACCGTCAAAATACTGGAAAGTGGGTATTGCCATAGTAATGTGGAAAAAGGGAAATCACCGTACCATGATTACATGGAAAACTATAAATCACGGTTAGCACCCACGAAATATATATCAAAGCTTCCGTTAAAGGACATTGTGAAGTATATAACTCCATAGAAATGGGCTCAAACATAAACTCATGCTGTTATTTCTACATTTCAATGGAAAATCTTGCTGGTCAGGAATTTCATACTTCCACTATCAATTTATTAGTGGAAGACCTATATATAAATATATATAAATACATATATCATAATGATAAAGCACTTTGATAATGCGAGCATACACTCGCCGTGAATACATGGGAAGCAGAACAAACCCGTTGTTATAAGCCATGAAAGTACATTATTAAAAATGTTACACATGATCATTGCCTAGACTTTGAACCGGCAACAAGAAACCAGGTTACTTTAGCAAAGAAATAAAAATAAACTTGTTCGGTAGCTTGACTTTTATGGCCTGCCAGTATAAACTTAAAATGCAGCTTAACTCCTCATGAAATTCTTTAGTTATAATACTTGTTGCGGTTGTGTTTCTGTATGACCCTTCATGTCTCCTTATGAACTTAAATTGGCAACTATTATATTTATATCATAGGATATTACGTAATCGACTGTTTCGTTTAATCTTCCCTTATCACCGATAAAATGTGCTTACCTAGTCAGTTTTGGATCATCTTTGAAGCCCATGAGTGTCAACATTGACTTGAGTGCTTTCTTCTAAGATTTAATATGACCTTAATGCATTCGAAGTTAAATTAGAAATGATAGGAATTATGCTGAAATTGACAAATAAAGGTATTTTCAAGTGATATCACATTGTTCACTTTCTTTGTAAAATCTCGATTAAAATGTTAGGTGAATATTAACTGTAACATTGTTTCATTGACAAATGATTGACACAAATAGAAATCAAATTTTCGGAATTCACACACGTAATGGGTAATACTTAAGTGCTTACCCGAGTAAACCTAGAATAATAAGGGTTTTTTGCCTTTTTTTCATTCCAAAATTAGAATTGTTTCATTTACGTTTTGAATGTGGTTTATTGATCGTAGATTTTGAATATTTCGGTAAAATTTAATCGGGATCACCATGGCGTTCATCGAGGATTTAATGGTTATGCATGACTTGTAATATGTTGTCATTAATTAAGTTATTTAATTCATTCGATCCAGTAATTTGTACGAGGTTATTTGTATTGGCCTGAGCCCGAAAGGTGAAAGCCAATACAGCTGACTGAGGACAAATAACAATGTCGATATGAAATTATCTAATTAATTATTTGATTATTAACTATTACGTATTCTACGTCATTTTCATTCAAAACATCCTTACACCTTACCATATTGTCGGAGCTCATTTCCCTTTCTCATTCATGGATTCTGCTTTTCTATTCTAGTCTTTGCTGAAATTGACTTGCATTCCTTATTGTGTCATTGCACAGACTAAAGCCGACTGCACTGCACAGACTATGAAACATATCTGTTTTGTGATTGTTTCGTAAACCGTTTGCCAAAAGTGCAAAATTGTTTTTGCGATTGTTTTCTCTTTTATCGACCTTTTTGTCGGTTTCCAAAACTATAATTGTCATATACTTCACCAACATGTTGAAAACAACTGTAATATCCAACCGTTCACGATGTTTTAGTATTTTTATAGGTTTTTAATTCCAAATATGATTTAAACATGGCACACTCTTCAAAACAGTCGGAAAAGCGGAAAATCAAATGGATGCCTTAAACATATTCACAACATTCTCATATCAAGGCGAATTTGGACAGCCAATGAAAATAGTCCATTTCTCAAATTTTGCATTTTGCGAGTTTATTAGCCAATCAAGACGACAAAAACTCATATTGGCCGCCTTAAGTATTGGGTGAGTCTTGGCATATATGTCGTCGATTGGCTAGTATTAGTACCACGATTGTCCCGGTATCGCGTCAAATACGTAATAGATGATTAATAATGCCATTTACTAAATGTCAATTATTAAAAAACTAAGTTATGTTATGACAGACCATTATAAGTGATTTTTCTCTTTTTTAGCATATTAGATGGTTATTATATATTATTAACTCTATATTTTTTTGGATATACCTTGCTCAAACCTATTGTTATGTTAAAAGGATTTAAACATGTAAAAATTGAAATTTCAGATACAAAGTGTATAGAAAAATATATTATATGTCAAATTACGCTATTTCGGAACTGAATACGCAATGTGAAATGTATATTAGATAAAAAGAAGTAAATGACTTATTGTTACACATTTTTTTCGTTAACCGCAAACCTATTATTATTTATTTCCAAATGTGAATGTGAAGTCGTAATATTTTTTTATACTTTTTACACAGAGGCCTACAAATACAGTATCAACAATAGGGTTTTACAATAAATACACACTTGTTACTTAAATGCAATACTACTTATTAAACGAACAAAGATAACAAAAAAAAAACATGTTCTTACATTAGTTTTACATTTTACATTATACGGCAGCAGTGTAATGGATAGTCTCTCGCAAGATTATTTTGGGCGTCCGTTCATGTCGGCGTTCAGATGGGTGTGATTCTACTCGGTTAGACAATAAACCACATGAACAATCGGCATACTAGACATTAATAGTAATGATGAAATGATACAATAATTACTTGACTTTACTTTTTCTTAAGTCTATCAGCTTAATTCTGAATTATGTTTGACTGTGTATTTATTTTATGTGTGTATTGCTCACGCAAGGGAAACGAAGCATTATACGATAAACGATATCTTTGTCATTTGCTATCTTTTAAGACTTTTACGAAAGCTTGTTGCCGCCGGAATGTCCGTGCCAGACAACAGATGTGCTGACAACTGCGCTACAATATATCTGTTATTTTTCCTCACTGTGTTAAATATTGGGTATATGGTGTGAATTGCTTGAACGTAAATTCAATTATTGAGGTAGTCTAAAAACATTACGCGTACCCATTTCCACCTTGATAAATACATATGTGCTTCGGGAAATATTACGGTACTGCCAAATCAAGCCGCTATCAGCAAATCGTCATATTTACGGAACTGATTCGTAAACGTCCGTTTGTGTTCTTGTGCGTTCGTCTTTGTGCAATCAGGCCAATCGATCCAAAGTGACGGTATTATAGCATCTGATTGTATTTTTTAAGCCAATGCCAAAGTAAGTATATTTGTTACGTCCTTATGCTTCAGAGTTAGAAAGGATATGATTGCCTATATGTCAGATTTTTCTGATCACGAACATGTATTTGTGTCACTGTGTGTAGGCACGCATTTTATAATTTGCCTCGTTCATCTCCGTGGGACTCAGATGGTCTGGAGGTATGAAAGCTTTATATAAAAAATATAAGAAGATCAGATAGGAATAATAATCTTTGCATCTGGGTGAAGTGTGGCTTTCTTTATTTTATTTCCTTTAATTTGTTAAAAAGAATCGAATACAATGTTTAGTGGTTTTTCAATTGCACATGGAATACGGTTGATTTACTTTGAACTCTGTATCACAATAGTAGAGGAAACTATGTAAAACAATCAAAACTAGTTTCTGTTTCCGCAATTAAATTGTTATAAAATGTAGCTTGATATTGCCGTATTGTGTCTCATTATCGCTATAAACATGGTGCCTTGCCTGTTAACAGGATCGTGGTTAAAAATAAGATTAACCATGGTATGGCTGTTGTTTTACGATGAAAAATGCTTTATACTGATATAACATGCGATGGGATAGTGTATGTGTTGGCCTGAAGTCGCGGGTTGGCATATCACATTTTGACTGAACGTTTCCAAATGAGCTAATCACTGGGTTGCCTCACATGCTCTCATGAAAGAAAAACAAACAAAAAAACACCAACCTGTGCATATCGCTCGCATACTCTTACTAAATAACATTGACGAATTCGAAGGCGATGAAATGCTGCAGATAATCGTTGTTATTAATGAAACAGAATAGAGAGTGGCACAGCAAACACCTCTGCAATACCAGTAAATTTCCAAAGTCAGCACTGTCTTAAGGTGATTTCCGCGGCGTTTAAACATCAAACATGGCACCGGCGGGTAAAACGGTAAATAAAGAGTACTATCATATGGTTCTAAGGACAATACTCTGTCCAACATTATTATTCAAGGTCCAAGAAGTCATTGACAGCAAACAGCTAATTTTGCACAAAAATTAGTCATCCAACAAACGTAAGATTGTGAAAAAGCTACTGGAGCTATTTATATACATGTACTTATAACTGCCAATAATTATTTAATTTGCCGGTGGTCAATTGTCTTAAACTGAGAAAGGTTTTGGTTTGGTCAACCTTTTTAAACCGTTTATTAATTGAGCAATATGCATCCAATCCAGTAACTACAAGATAATTAAACAGTTTTATTTTATTGACAAACGATAACATGTAGACAAAAGTATAATACATTTGGCTGATGAACTCCTTTTGTCCATGTTTTTTGTATCTGCTGTTGCGTAATGTGAGTAAATATCCTGACGATCAATGGGTGTTTCTAGAAACATAAAAGTTACTGATGTATATACCAATGTCATTTTGGAGCTTTGATTGATGTTATTAGTTTTAGTTTGGAAATATGTTAAATATTCGCGAAGTTTCGAATTGAAAACCTAGCCAAATATTTAATTTACAATTCCCTTTTAACAAGCCAATAATTATAACTAGAATTAAATCTTCGTAATATATCTTTAACATAAATTTCGATAGTGTATAACGGTTTTGCATACATGTATAATTAGCAGCTTCCATACTGTCAAGTCAATAGTATAAACTATCCAATATGGTACACCTACCGTATGGCTGTTGGTGTTGAGGGTGTAAATAGTACATGTCTTGTTGTTCATTGGTGCTGCTGTTAAATCTAAAATATAGTATTTCAACAGGCCAGATTGTTTTATTTAAACGAGTCAGACAACTTATTTTGATATAAACTTTATTTAGACCGACAACAGTAGTTATGTTTTGTTTTTATATATTTCCTGTAATGGGCATTTTTGGATAATATTAATTTCTAATAAGAGTTTGTCTTGTCAGATAATTGACCATTTCTTAAAGCCAGGATGTTACCCTGGTTAAAGCTAACCTATTTCGTAAACGTTTTCTCGGGAATATCACTCTTGGACGACCACTAGCTAAACGTCCCCGACAGATGCGTTTTATATTTGTTATTGCCAAAATGGGGGGTCGAACCTCTTAGACCTGGATAAACAGTCACCTCCCCTACCACTATACAGCGCATTCGCAATTGTTTTGCTATTCCCTTTATGTTTTCATAGTTCTAACAACCCAATCATAAAAAAATCAAGATGTTTTGTCTGTAAATGTGGTTTTGTGACGCTGTGTGTCTCGAGTAAGGCCTAAACATCTTGCCTCATAACGGGGTATTCACGTAAGGCCTAAACACCTTGCCTCATAAAGGGGTATTCACGTAAGGCATATACACCTTGCCTCATAACGGGGAATTCACGTAAGGCCTATACACCTTGCCTCATAACGGGGTATTCACGTAAGGCATATACACCTTGCCTCATAACGGGGTATTCACGTAAGGCCTAAACACCTTACCTCATAACGTAAGGCCTAAACATAACGGGGTATTCTTTCAAATTATTGACAACTGGGCTTGTCCCTGAACTGTCTAATGATTAATTCAAAGTTGAAACTGAATCGACCTATATTTGTTATGTCCGAAATAGTCATTAAAGATTTTAAATGTGTCGTCAAAATAATTGTTCGATATCCTTACCCGTTACCATTTCCAGTCCCTGCAGTTCCGTGGGTTTCGGCTGTAAAGAAAACATATATAATTGCAATGTTTTACGGTACGGGTTTACTCAACAAATAAACAGTTCCATCGTTCAATATTGTTTGACCTTGTAATATCCGTTGTACTATTATTTTAGCGATAAAAGCAACGAAACTAAACAGGTTCTTTTATGTGATTCAAAACAGATTGTTTCAACCTTAAAAAAATCATTGAAAAGCCTAAGGATAAAATTGCCTCATGAACATATTTTAACTGTTTTAATAGCGGCAGATTCCAGTCTTTTTAAGATGGAAGAAAGGAACACAAACAATAAAATCAAGTTTGAATTATGAATATGTAATTTCGCTTAGAACAAGCATATTAAAACTGCCATATGGAGTGAGCGGGACGTACGTTAACGATTACCTTGACCGAAAATACAATGATGGGACGGGAATCCTAAGAGAATGAGTATTTGGATAAATATAAGTGTATGTTTATGTAAAGCAAACATAAGATGATGCAACTGACAGCTACTATTATCCATAAGCTAAAGGTAATATATATGTTTGTTGCAAATTAGTGTACTTATATAAAAGACTCATTATATTTACCGGAAATCATTCTGTCCATGTTAGCTCTATCTGCAATTTCGTAATGTGAGTACACATCCTGTTCACTCCTTGTTGTGTCTAAAATAAGAACATCTGTTTTAAATTCTAAAGCCATTATGGAGCATCATTTATTTTAGATTGGTCCGAGCTACGTATAACGGTTTGGAGTTTTGAACTGAGGACCTAGCCATACATTTATCTAACGATTCCTTTTTAAGAACTCTATAATCGTATCTATCAACATAAATTATACCTTGTATTGTCATTTACCAAAATATTACATTCCATAAGAACGCAGTAGATTGCAGAGAGGGATGAAATACAAACACTTCTATATGCTTCATTATGCCATGAAAATTAGAACCTTTTTGTTTTACATCACTTCATATTTACCTGATGACGTCTTTCTTCGTCGAATGCACACAATAAGCAGAACAACCGATACAAGCAACAGAGCGCCTCCACTTGCTGATGAAGCCATGATAGTTACATTTGCCATTCTTGTGTAGGTTTTGATTGGTCCTCCAATTGATTAATACGCATATAAGTAAGTTGAATCAAAATTATAATTAGAAACATAATCATTAAGCGAAAGAACAGTTATTCTATTAAAAGCTCAACAGAATATAATCGCGATTTATAATAAAGAAATACTCATTTAAGAGTACGGACTTGTGAATATGAATCTAAATGAATGATCTAGAAAATTACCTAAATGTATTTCCAGAGTAACACTCGATAGTAAGCGCCAATGCATTACACGTATGTTTACACAACAATTTAGCCAGAAAATATCTTACCTTGCATCGTTCTGAAGTTTATCTCGTCAGTGTAACCCGACGTTCCGTGTATGTTCGACGACGTCATTTTCACAGTATACTCGTTATTACTGGATAATTGCGTCAGTGTAGCGTTTTCATTGTCCTGTTCGGTGTCTTCAACAGATACATGGAACACTTCTTTGTTTGGTTCAACAATTGCGTATTCAACGTTGAAGGTTTGCCGAGAGCCCCCATTGCTTCCCCCTTTCCACGACACCACTACCGAAGAAAGTGTAGCTGAACCAGCCACAATGGCAAACTCAGACGGCATTGAGGGTCTACCTATAATTGATAAGGATACTTATGATTTATTTCAGTTTCGAATAATGACTTTTGTTTATCGTCGTTTCTATAATACTATGATCTACTAGCTTTAAGGTTGACAAATCAACAAGAAGACACCTGCGTAATTATAACAAACAACTCTTTCTAATCTACCGTTACTGTCAATGAAGGTAGAATATACTTAGGATTATTTTAAGATAAAGCATAAAAGGGAAACTGTTTGGATATATCCTATGCATTGAATTAACACCCATTTGTTGCTGGGTACAGATAATATATGAAGATATGACAGTACCTTGTATCACAGTAACTTTGGTTACAGCCTACCTTCTCTCCAAATTGTGTAACTTTGTTCCCAAGATCTTCCGATGCCATTTTGGACAGTCAGTTTATATTCTCCATAATCAATGATAGTAATATTGAGCAATGTCAACTTTGAAACAAGTCCTTTTGACTGAATAATGAATTTATCGTTTTCAACCAATGTCCTATAAACCATCGAACGTTCAGCGTCTGATGAATTGGCAATTTGTTTCCCTTCTGTCGTGTTAATACACCTACTCCAGGAATAACCCGAGGCATTTGGAACAGGAACAGCATCGGCATAAAATGTCAATGTAACATTTGAAGATACGGGAGCGCCGAACTCTGATTTAATTGGTGTTGTAGAGTCCGGTATCGGTGCATCTATAACGTGTTGAAATATATGTTTGGGTAATGAAAATGCAAATATTATAAACGAGGTATCTATGAAAAAACAAAAACAACATCAACGACAAAAATGAAACGCAAATTAAGCCATTGATACAGCTCAAAATCGAGTGGTTTTTTTTTGCTAAGAAAGCTGATATGTTTATATTATCAATAAAAGTTAAGTTGCAAAAAACAACATTAAAGAAAGATTTTATTTTTGTGTAATACCAATTTATCCGAATTGTATAATTTCCACACAATTATACAGATAATATCTTTGTACATTATTTTGTTATATTAAAAGAATGAGTAAACAAGACTAGATCAACTCTTTGTATAAATCTACTTACACATTATATGTAAATCCATTTCTAAAATCACTGACGATGTATTTAAATCGACACATTCATATATTCCCGTATCACCGGGGCTTGTATTTGTGATATGAAGCTCGTTATGTTTTAAGGTATGAATAGCTCCATATTTCCTCCAAGCATGTCGTGTATAGTTAAAAAGTTTGTCTGTTTCAGAACACGTTTTTACGAGATCATCGCCTTCATGGATGTACACCGTATGTCTTTCCTTTTGATGGAAACCTGCGACGTTTTGTTCTGCAATACAAGAAAATTATATGCAAAATAATTATGAGGTTAAACGGGAACGTCAGGAACAGCGATGAAGCTAATCATAGCAAAACGTGTTTACCACTATTATTAATTATAAATTTATATAAGTTAACCCCGTCAGTTCATCCACACCTATATCAGTCTGTGTGTGGCTTTTCAATTCCTAGTAACTCTCTGGCACCCAAGCGCCTGGGCGACTGTAATTAAAAAGCGCTTTGGCCAAATATGTCATTTTTCGGGTTTGTTCAACTTAACTTGGTCTCAAATAGCATTTAAGGCTTAAATGTTACAGTTGGGCACATCTTTACATACATTAAAAGTTCTAGCAGTCATTTTTCATCTTATTTGTCGGAAAGGAGAACATCCATGTTTTAACCGTCGAAAAAGTGTGGAAACCAGGAAAAGGCAAATTTGATCCACATGCATTTAATAGTGACAAATTGCAAGAAATAGTGTAAATCGATACATTTTTTACCCAGAATGACACTGTTGATGTAAAACAGTTCTGTCCCTTTAGATTATGTAATACGTATTAGATTTCCTATACATTTCAATGTAACAAGCATCACTTTATATTAAAAACGTGTTTCCAAGCGTTTCATATATATATTAAAATTCCGAATAAAAATAGTGACAGGTTTCCCCTGTACAATACACTCACCGCTAGGTACCGCTATTTTTTCATTAAATCAATGTTGCATTATCCAGCAGAAAATATTTAATCTCTGAGATCTTTTTATGAATTTGTTCTCATATGTTTCCCCATATTGGACTGAATTAAAAGCATAACAACTATAAGTTATGTGCATAACTCAGCCATAGTAGTTTGAAGTAACGTTCTCAATCTTAACACATCTACACCACCGTCGGGCTGTTTTAGTTGTAACGTACCAAGGAATCTGACATAGTGTGCTTTTAAAATATATATATATATATATTGTATTAATGTGGTTACAACATCCTCTGAAATTGAATCAGTTTACTTCACATCATATTTGAGTTATAAGGGATCAAATTAGAACCCAATAGGCACCGCTGAGCGAAAGACTCACAGTTGGACCCTTACAACCACTAAGCGGAAGACACACGGTTAAAACCTAACAAGCGCTGAGCGAAAGACTCACGGTGGGATCCTTACAATCGCTTACCGGAAGACACACGGTTAAAAACTAACAATCAATGAGCAAAAGGCACACCGTGGGATCCTTACAATCGCTTACCGGAAGACATACGGTTAAAAACTAACAGTCGCTGAGCGAAAGACACACGGTGGGATCCTTACAATCGCTTACCGGAAGACATACGGTTAAAAACTAACAGACGCTGAGCGAAAGACACACGGTGGGATCCTAACAATCGCTTACCGGAAGACACACGGTTAAAAACTAACAATCGATGAGTGAAAGACTCACGGTGGGATCCATACAATCGCTTACCGGAAGACACACTGTTAAAAACTAACAATCGATGAGCGAAAGACTCACGGTGGGATCCTTACAATCGCTTACCGGAAGACACACTGTTAAAAACTAACAATCGATGAGCGAAAGGCACATGGTGGGATCCTTACAATCGCTTACCGGAAGACACACGGTTAAAAACTAACAATCGATGAGCGAAAGACACACGGTGGGATCCTTACAATCGCTTACCGGAAGACACACTGTTAAAAACTAACAATCGATGAGCGAAAGGCACATGGTGGGATCCTTACAATCGCTTACCGGAAGACACACGGTTAAAAACTAACAATCGATGAGCGAAAGACACACGGTGGGATCCTTACAATCGCTTACCGGAAGACACACTGTTAAAAACTAACAATCGATGAGCGAAAGGCACACGGTGGGATCCTTACAATCGCTTACCGGAAGACACACTGTTAAAAACTAACAATCGATGAGCGAAAGACTCACGGTGGGATCCTTACAATCGCTTACCGGAAGACACACGGTTAAAAACTAATAATCGATGAGCGAAAGGCACATGGTGGGATCCTTACAGTCGCTTACCGGAAGACACACTGTTAAAAACTAACAATCGATGAGCGAAAGGCACATGGTGGGATCCTTACAATCGCTTACCGGAAGACACACTGTTATAAACTAACAATAGATGAGCGAAAGACTCACGGTGGGATCCTTACAGTCGCTTACCGGAAGACACACTGTTAAAAACTAACAATCGATGAGCGAAAGGCATATGGTGGGATCCTTACAGTCGCTTACCGGAAGACACACTTTTAAAAACTAACAATCGATGAGCGAAAGACTCACGGTGGGATCCTTACAATCGCTTACCGGAAGACACACTGTTAAAACCTAACAATCGATGAGCGAAAGGCACATGGTGGGATCCTTACAATCGCTTACCGGAAGACACACTGTTAAAACCTAACAATCGATGAGCGAAAGACTCACGGTGGGATCCTTACAATCGCTTACCGGAAGACACACTGTTAAAAACTAACAATCGATGACCGAAAGGCACATGGTGGGATCCTTACAATCGCTTACCGGAAGACACACGGTTAAAAACTAATAATCGCTGAGCGAAAGACACACGGTGGGATCCTTACAATCGCTTCCCGGAAGACACACGGTTAAAAACTAATAATCGCTGAGCGAAAGACACACGGTGGGATCCTTACAATCGCTTACCGGAAGACACACGCTTAAAAACTAACAATCGCTGAGCGAAAGGCACACGGTTGGATCCTTACAATCGCTAACCGGAAGACACACAGATAAACCTAACAAGTGCTGAGCAAAAGGCAAACGGTTGGAGCTCTACAATCGCTGACCGGAACACTCCTCGCGGTTAAAAGCTATCAGACCCTGAGCGAAAGAATAATGGTTAGAACCTATCAGACGCTGAGCGACTGAATGAAGGTTAGAACCTATCAGGAGCTGAGCGAAAGAATCAAAGTTATAACCTAATAGGCGCTGGGCGAAAGAATCACGGTTAGAACCTATCAGGCGCTGAGCAAAAGACTCACGGTTAGAACCTACCAGGCGCTAAGCGAAAGAATCACGGTTAGAACCTATCAGGCGCTGAGCAAAAGAACCACGGTTAGAACCTATTAGGCGCTAAGCGAAAGAATCAAGATTAGAACCTATCAGGTGCTTAGCGAAAGGCTCACGGTTAGAACCTATCATGCACTTAGCGAAAGACTCACGGTTAGAACCTATCAGGCGCTGAGCAAAAGACTCACGGTTAGAACCTACTAAGCGCTGAGCGAAGGAATCAAGGTTAGAACCTATTAGGCTCTGAGCGAAAGACTCACTGTTAGAACCTATCAGGCGCTGAGCGAAAGAATCACGGTAAGAACCTATCAGGCGCTTAGCGAAAAACTCACGGTTAGAACCTATCAGGCGCTGGGTGAAATAATCAAGGTATGAACCTATCAGGCGCTGAGCGAAGGAATCACGGTAAGAACCTATAAGGCGCTAAGCGAAAGACTCAAGGTTAGAACCTATCAGGCGCTTTGCGAAAGACTAACGGTCAAAACCTTACGGGCGCTGAGAGAAAAAAACAATCAAGGTTAAAATCTATCAGGCGCTGAGCGAAAGAATCACGGTTAGAACCTATCAGGCGCTGAGCGAAAGAATCATGGTTAGAATCTATCAGGCACTGAGCGAATGAATGAAGGTTAGAACCTATTAGTAGCGGAGCGAAAGAACCACGCTAAGAACCTACCAGGCGCTGAGCGAAAGACTCGCGGTTAAAACCTATCAGGCGCTGAGCGAAAGACTCAAGGTTAGAACCTATCAGGCGCTGAGCGAAAGAATCACGGTTAGAACCTATTAGGCGCTGAGCGAAAGAATCACGGTAAGAACCCACCAGGCGCTTAGCGAAAGAACCACGGTAAGAACCTATCAGGCGCTGAGCGAAAGAATCAAGGTAAGAACCTATCAGGCGCTGAGCAAAAGAATCAAGGTTAGAACCTATCAGGCGCTGAGCGAAAGAATCAAGGTTAGAACCTATCAGGCGCTGAGCAAAAGAATCACGGTTAGAACCTACCAGGCGCTGAGCAAAATAATCAAGGCTAGAACCTATCAGGCGCTGAGCAAAAGAACCACGGTTAGAACCTATCAGGCGCTGAGCGAAAGAACCACGGTAAGAACCTACCAGGCGCTGAGCGAAAGAACCACGGTTAGAACCTATCAGGCGCTGAGCGAAAGACTCAAGGTTATAATCTATCAGGCGCTGAGCGAAAGAATCATGGTTAGAATCTATCAGGCACTGAGCGAATGAATGAAGGTTAGAACCTATTAGTAGCGGAGCGAAAGAACCACGGTAAGAACCTACCAGGCGCTGAGCGAAAGACTCGCGGTTAAAAACTATCAGGCGCTGAGCGAAAGACTCAAGGTTAGAACCTATCAGGCGCTGAGCGAAAGAATCAAGGTTAGAACCTATCAGGCGCTGAGCGAAAGAATCACGGTTAGAACCTATCAGGCGCTGAGCGAAAGAATCACGGTTAGAACCTATCAGGCGCTGAGCGAAAGAATCACGGTTAGAACCTATCAGGCGCTGAGCGAAAGAATCACGGTTAGAACCTATCAGGCGCTGAGCGAAAGAATCACGGTTAGAACCTATCAGGCGCTGAGCGAAAGAACCACGGTTAGAACCTATCAGGCGCTGAGCGAAAGAATCACGGTTAGAACCTATCAGGCGCTGAGCGAAAGAACCACGGTAAGAACCTACCAGGCGCTGAGCGAAAGACTCGCGGTTAAAACCTATCAGGCGCTGAGCGAAAGACTCAAGGTTAGAACCTATCAGGCGCTGAGCGAAAGAATCACGGTAAGAACCTACCAGGCGCTGAGCGAAAGAACCATGGTAAGAACCTATCAGGCGCTGAGCGAAAGAATCACGGTAAGAACCTACAAGGCGCTGAGCGAAAGAACCACGGTTAGAACCTATCAGGCGCTGAGCAAAAGAACCACGGTTAGAACCTATCAGGCGCTGAGCGAAAGACTCAAGGTTAGAACCTATCAGGCGTTGAGCAAAAGAACCACGGTAAGAACCTATCAGGCGCTGAGCGAAAGAATCACGGTAAGAACCTACCAGGCGCTGAGCGAAAGAACCACGGTAAGAACCTATCAGGCGCTGAGCGAAAGAATCACGGTAAGAACCTACAAGGCGCTGAGCGAAAGAACCACGGTTAGAACCTATCAGGCGCTGAGCAAAAGAACCACGGTTAGAACCTATCAGGCGCTGAGCAAAAGAACCACGGTTAGAACCTATCAGGCGCTGAGCAAAAGAACCACGGTTAGAACCTATCAGGCGCTGAGCAAAAGAACCACGGTTAGAACCTATCAGGCGCTGAGCAAAAGAACCACGGTTAGAACCTATCAGGCGCTGAGCGAAAGAATCACGGTTAGAACCTATCAGGCGCTGAGCGAATGAATGAAGGTTAGAACCTATTAGTAGCGGAGCGAAAGAATCAAGGTTAGAACCTACCAGGCGTTGAGCGAAAGACTCACGGTTAGAACCTATCAGGCGCTGAGCGAAAGACTCACGGTTAGAACCTGACAGGCAACCATAAATATATATCTTTACAAATGAAAGTTAGAGTTCACCTTGCATTGTTGAATACAACAGGAGTCTAACCAAATAGACAACCAACTAGAGACGCACAACGTCACAATTCAAGATAAATATTTCAACAGTATTACAATATTTGCAGCATTTTAAAAGTGACTAATGAGGTAGTTTTCAAACCTCTTTAGTTTAATGACAATACCAAAATATTTGCAGCATTTACAAGTTTACTAATGGGGTGTTTTTCAAAATATTTTGATCGTACATCAATTTTTGAATATTTGTAACATTAAGAAAGACTAGGTATTATTTTAAATTCATCTTATCGTTTAAAAATATAAGAATACTTGCAGCATTTAGAAATTTGCTTAAAATGTAGTGTTTGTTCTTATTTATCGCACAGCAATATTTGACTATTTGCAGCATGAAGAAGTTTGCTAACGATGTAGCCTACAAAACCTTTTTTTCAGAAAGCTGACCGATGATGGTGTTACCGTCAGTGTTCTTCATAAAAAAACAATATGTTTCATTTTCATTTCTTATCTCCGATTACATATCGGATACTATTGAATGACAGGCAATTTAAGAACATAGATCGTTATTGAAGAAATTGACAATTATTTACGTTTAACAAGTAAAAATCTTTAAGAAAAAAAATGTACAATTAATGCTTAAAAATGACAATAGAGGACACGTTTTGTTAAACTTTAAAACTCCGTGTGGGTGGTTAGGCTGGTTTTCATATAGTTATTAAATATAATACCCAGAAACATTTTTACCGGATTTGGTTATAATGGAATAGCGTTTGTCAGGTTTGAGGGGGGAAAGCCAATTTTGTCGCATTATGCGTCCACGAGGTTCATTAAAAACACTACAAGTGTTTTTATAAAAGTTGTTTGAAATTTAATAACCGCATTGTTTATTAATTTTTCAAAATAATTGTCAAGGAAAGTGAAGTATTATTGGTTAGGAGATAAATGATTACAGTTACTCGCTTTAAGTTATTGTGAAGATGTATTAGCAGCAAATAATGCGAATAATAATCAGCAAATAATAATAGTTCCGACAAAACAAAGGAAATCAAAAATTCGTATTTTAAAGTTTAAAATTATTTCGGAAATATTTAACACAACATGAAATATGTAATGAAATAAACGTATTTATCATACCTTTGCAACAGTGAAACACCAATGTAACATAAACAAATACAGCATTAAGTCTATACAAGAAGGTCTCCATTGCTACATGTAACTTTACATTATTCTGAAACAATATGTGGCTGAAACCGAAACAAAACTTATAGTTTTGTCTTCTGTTATATTAAAATCTTCCTGTTGTGCATATTACCATTGTGAATCACAGCCCTTCCTTGTGTTATTATTGAACACAATGGGATTAAAGCAGCATTTCTGTATCGTTGTAGTACTTAACACAATGACTAAGGTAAGGCAACACAAATTAATGCAAACAATTTGCAAGATTTAATTTAATGTTACAAAATGTTGTGGTTGAAATAAAACTTCATTGAGATCTGTTTTAATGTAGGCAGTATGTTTCTTTGTTTTTTTTATAAAATTGCTTTATAATTATGGTAAATTTTTTTTTTCCTTTCACCATTTATCATATCGTATCAAAATAGTAGCTGTTGTTGTTCATACAAACTTTTTTTATCTAAATTACATTAACCCTTATTGGCATACTTATGCTGGATGGCTAACATTAAATATTTTCTATGAAGTGTTAGACACTTTGCTAGTACTTAACCGGAGCACCAGAAGTATGAAGGTAATATTGCCTGTTAATCGTAAAACAACCTCAGATCATTAAAGGACCTTTGGTTGCTGCAAAGCCGAAGACTTCCAAAACATTGGAATTAAACTGACCTAATTATTATACCTTCGAATAGAGACATTGTTTAAGCTATTACCATCTGGTCTTCTTTGTTTATATTGGTTACACTGGGAATGTGTTCTTGAATATCTTAATTGGCATTGATTTAAATGCATTGATCATTTAAACTCTAAAACAATTCATATATGACTAACATTTTTCATGCTAAACTTATTGTTGTTGATATCATGTATTGTTCGTTTTTGTGTACATTCGAATTTATGTCCTTATGTTCGATAAAGTCAACATTTGCACAAACTTGGCTACTAGAGATATAGTGTATTTGTGTGTGCACTGTTAATGTTAAGCATTTTCACCTTTCTGTTTGTTAAATATATGTAAAACGTAGTCCTTTTTCCACTCTTGTTCATAAATATGCAACAAGTGCTGGTGTGACAAGTGTAATCTATATCCCGCTCATGTTAAACCACAATTATTCAGTGTGATTAACATTGGAAAACAAATGTTAAATCAGTGGTAAACCTTCATCTAGTTAGTAAGTTTATACAACTGAATAGTTATATACTTGTGTACACTGTAAATCCAAGTGTTAAGTTTAAGAACATGATTTGAACACCCAAATGCAACAGATATTGAACGCGTCTTTCCGTTCAAAGAGTGTTCTAAACCTTAACACTACTGTTCAATAATTGAACATCATGTTCAATATTTAACACTCCCAGTGTTAAAAATTGAACACCTCAAGTGTTCTATAAATTAACACCGGACGCGTTCAAATTGCATGCAACAGATATTGAACACTTAGAACACGTTCAAAGGCAAAGTGTTCAGCTTTGGAACACATAATGTGTTCAAAATTGAAGTTTTCGTAATCTTGACAAAATTGGAAGTGTTCAAATCATAACACCAGTGTTCAAATACATTCAACACCAGTGTTCAGATGGCATGGTTATAAAAGATTGAAATAAAACATATAACATAAAAACAATTTTATTCAAAGGGATTGTTATAACAGACACAAACAAACCCTAAATGATATTTCTGAAATCATCACCCAACAAACGAAAATCCACATAAATGGCAGAAAAATAATACTCAAACAATACTTTATAATTATTCACGCAGCTTGTTTAAATACATTTTACAATAAAATTGACAATTTCACTGTACATGCAACATACAGTGATACTGAAATGTTTCATTTATTAGTTAAAGGACAACAGGTTAAGCAGTCTATAATAAAGATCCAAATGTATACACTGTATTTCAAAAATATATGACAATACATGACCAAATCTGCATATCCTTAGAATCAAATTGTTAGTATCACTATGGCATTAAAAACATAATGTGAAACATTTTGTAAGATAAATGTCAACTCAAAACCAAACAGTAACAAATTATTGTTCATTTGATGCCTCAAAAAACGTTATGAACAGTTTCAAGTGATACAATTATTTCTCTGACATGGACTAAGTGACATTCATTTGAAACATTATGCAGCACAGTCCATTTTGACAACTTATGGTCGATACACAGTTCGTTGTTAACTTACGAATATTGCCTTGATTTCAAGTTCAAAGTTTAATAAGGCTCATGCAAATTCACATGTTTTTAAAAGATTCATGGTGAATAATTAAATGAAGATTGGGGAAAGACATTATTTTTACATTTGGAATATAACCTAAAACAGCTATACAAATAACCATGAATATATAGAGAGCAATCATATAGAGGATAATTGTTTGTCAGTGTAAGATCATAATATATTTCACCTAGTGAGCACCAAAAGTTATATTTTACGAGTGGCTTAGCAACGAGTGGTATATTCACTTTTGGTGTCCCAGCCCTGTGCATGCTGACACGTTTGTTTAGGTTTGTAGAATGGGCTAAACTTCAGTTTGAATTATCTCAAATTGATATTTGCATTATTTTCAACATTGCCATATTGTTTATTTCACTGACTTATGTCTGTAAACCACCTGAAAGCATATAATAAATATATTCAGGGTTATTTTTCTTGCTGTTATTAGATTATATATCGTTTATCAAAGTATTAGATGGCTTAGCATGTGTCCTGTCCTGGGCCTTGATTTTATCGAAGAGTGGTCTGATTTTCTTGCAAAAGAACTTAAATGTTTTAGATGTTTCTCTCAGAAAAGTTCATTAACAATGAACTGTTGAAGGAAGCCCAGGAACATGGCAATAGGTCTTGGGTAATCAATGTCAAAAACATAGTTTACAGCCAAAAGATCGTCTCTTGTGATGTAAGCACAGTTGACATCTCCTTTTAGGATCGTTAATGTAGGGGCTGTGCCGGTTTTCGATTTCTGCAAGACATCTATTTCTGTGTTCGCTTCACACTATAAAAAATGAGGAACACTGCATATCAATTTCACGAGTATGTTTCAAAATAATCATTCAACCATAATTGACAGCAAATTCTAGTGATCAAATTATTGCTGTTCATTCTTAAAACAGCAACAAATGCCACCAGTTATTCCAACTTGGTTTCTGCCAATGCTATAAATATATATATATATATATATATATAAACATGTTGATGTATAATATGGTCAGAATTAAGACTCATTTCCTTAATTTAAGCTGTAATGTACTGAAAATTGCCATAATTACCAGGGGTTTCAAATGACTCAGCGGGTCTATTGTTGTAGGACTACCTGGATACTTTCTTACAGTCCCTTCTATGTATTAACTGTATGCATAAAAGGATTACCTCGCACACTTGAATTGTGGGTTGATGGCGTTTTGTGCCCTTTTTCCCCCCGGTCAAACTTCGTCTCGCTTTCAATTAGCTGCAGGGATCCAAGGACAATACTCCAGATCTCATTTCGTTTCTGGAATGATGGAAGTTGAAATAATTTCTTTATCAATAAAAACATGCATTTATTTCCTTACCAGCCCTAATATGTTTTGCAGAGACATGTGTATTAACGATGTAATAAGTCAACACTTTTGTCATTTAACCATTGAATACATTGTGAACAGACAAGAATGAGAGAATGTCCTATATATTTAATAGTTCTATTTTACCTTTGAGTAGCCCGCACCAGAACTTCTGTTTTCTACAATGTCTGCAAATTTTCCCCAAACATCTTCTTGCAGCATCTTAAAAAGAACTTATTTTTGAAAAGGTGTACAAAACATTTAGACGAATACTTTGATCATGAACTTTTAAACTGCTTTACAAATATTTTGCATATTGTCTATTGTAATTTGAGAATAATAATTCATTTCAATACTGAGAGCACTTTTTATGTTATGGCACTAGCATTTTCACAACCAAGCAGATAAAAAGGCAAGGCTGTTATAACAGACTCCCTTATGTTTTCTTTTTTAAATAAGTAATATAGAAATCACACTAACGATGTTGCCCAGCAGATCAGAACTACTTCCATATTTTCCTTCTCCAAAACAAGGCACCGACTCAGTGACACTCTTTAGGATGGTCGTATTTGTTTTCAACAGCTCACACATGTATCTTATAGTTTCATCTAGAGCAAGCAACTGAAAAACCAGGGTCATCCTTGTGATAACGTATTGTATGATTTTGAAATGACAGAAATGTTTCATTAATAAGACAACACATGTTTACATGTAAATCCAGACATTATATCATCATTCATTTTTAGTAAAATGATCGAAGTCGATATTATTTTCAATGTTATATTCAATGCAATGAGTTTTCGCGAGGAAATAAAATCAGAAGAAACATTGGATTAACTGGTGATTAAATTGCGACACATGCAATACAAATGGCACTGTGAATGCATGAGTATAAAGGGGTGCATTTTAACTATGCATGCAGTATCGGTTTGTTTGCAAAGTATGATTAAAAGTAAAAAATATGGTCTAAAATTACCTTTCTTCTATTCCAATCTAACACGCTCTGTTACCCAGAATTCCATGAACCGGTTGCGCTATTTTTAGCTTTGGCTTTCTTTGTGATAACGGCTGGTGTGTTCAAGATTGGACGCGATTTGAACGCTGGTGTTCAAAAGTTTTAATTCAGTAAAATATTCGTTCAAATTACTCATTTTCAAGATCGTTTGTAAAATATGATATATTTAAATATAATTTATATCCACTTTAAAATCTCCTGAACACATTTTAAAGGCAATCTTTATGTCAAGGATTTTTTGTACACTTGAATCGTTAAGAATTTGAACACCAAAGTGAACACCCGATACAAATTAATCAAATGTTTACACTTATTTGAACACGTGTGTGTTAAGACTTGAACACTTGTACGTTAAAATGTCTAAAATTGAACGCGTCCGGACGCGTAAACCGTCCGGTTAATTTGCAGTGTACATATGTTTTGTGTTTAAGTTATGTTTCACACCGTCATCGATTGCACTCTAATTATCTAAAAGGGCATCGATATAACTCCTTTGACAAAAGGTTAACAAAACCATGTTGAAACAAGTCCTTTTCGGCATCCACAGCAATTTCGTCATGAACACTTTGCTTTGATTTTTCAAAGAATTAAAAATTTGCAGTTTCGGTCTGGAGTCTAAAAGACAGACTTATGATATAAATGGTGAATTACGGCCCTATTTGTTTTATTCCTATGTTAACCTTGGCTTTGATTTATTTTGATGCATTTTAATAGTGGCATTGCCCTCACAGCATCAGTGTTGTGGTACATAACTAACCATCTTTCAAAAAAGGTGGTCTCTATAAGCAGGCAATTAAATAAGCAGAATCTTTTAATCAAAAAGCCTCGTATTTCCTTTCGAATTTTTAAAACTGTATCAAACATCATGTTGAGAACAAAGTACATATACAAATGTTTACGACCTTAACAATTTAAATTATTAAACGTTCTACATACAATGGATACAATATACATAAAACTCAATTATAATCACAATAAATGCAAGCAAAAGTGCATATTCAGTTGTTCTAAGGTACATTCTGTAATACGTTTTATAAACAATAAGCAATTAATTATCGTAATTATTGAAAAATGTATTAAACTAAGCGATATTTACATTCATATGATATTAACGGATTTCTAAAGCTTAGATGATATTATTAGTATAAACCTAATTTACGATGGTTTGGTCCATGCGATAAGTTTCGCTAAGGGAACGTTAAGGTGGTTTAAGGCATAAGGTTGCTTCGAGTAAGTAAGCTGTACGTTCTAAACTATCTTTGTTATTCGCAGTAGTACGTATAGGATAGATCACGAGTAGCCATTTGATATGGAATTTATAAGCGAGCGTAGCTACTCGTGATCTATCCGACTTAGACAACAGAAAGTGTATTGCTTGTTTTTCAGTCCGATACCATACATTTGTTTGAGAGAAATGTCAGGAAAACACAGGAAACAAACATTTCTAGTATTAAGAACGTCCTTGTAAATAAGTAGGTGCACGATTTGCACGAGATTGACCAGTTGAAATATTCGACAGAAAAACAGTTGTGTGTGAGATTTATCACTTTTGCAGGCCTATGATTGGCCGGCTGCAGGTAGCTGTTGTCTAAGAGATTGAATGCAATCAACTTAACAAATGTAATTACAGTGACAAACGCGATAACCCAATTTTTACTTCAGCACAGGCTGCAAAATTACTTATTTCGAGATATATTCAAATTGTTAGGCATAATTACATATTGTACATATACGACTATAAAAAAACTTGTCATCTGCTTGCTGTTTTTGTGTATGTAAAATTTATAATAAAACTGACAGATAATTGAAATCTGTCTTCTTGATCTACATTTAACTGAAGGCGGGTGTGTAGCCTTCCATGACCAGAAAAGCTTGTTCGTAACTTCGTAACAGTTTTAGATATGTTTTTTTATTTTTTCATAAATTCATTGAAAGTAATACTAAAAGAATATGTCGTTACCAGACTTTCAAAATTCAAACATTTGTTTATGGAATACCTTAAGTCATTAATCAGTTTAGAAAACATCCAAACCTAAAACCACGTTAAAACAAACTCGATAGCGCCTTTCTTAAGCGAACTGTTTTGTCATCGTCGTACTATCGCTTCATCATCATCGTTCTTTCGCGTTATCATCATCGTACTATAGCTGTATTATCATCGTACTATCGTGTAATCATTAGCGTACTATCGCGTCATCATCATCGTACTTTCGCGTCATCATCATCGTACTATGGCGTCATCATCATCGTACTATGGCGTCATCATCATCGTAATATAGCTGTACTATCATCGTACTATAGCTGTATTATCATCGTACTTTCGCGATATCATCATCGTACTATCGCGTCATCATCATCGTACTTTCGCGTTATCATCATCGTACTATAGCTGTATTATCATCGTACTTTCGCGATATCATCATCGTACTATGGCGTCATCATCATCGTACTTTCGCGTCATCATCATCGTACTTTGGCGTCATTATCATCGTACTACGGCGTCATCATCATCGTACTTTGTTGTAAGGGCATTTCAAACACTCTAAACCTTTAACAAGTGAACCTATATTTGAATGACAAACTAAATAATGTCTACGAAATCTATCTTAACATTTATAAGAGTATATTTCATATCGTAATTTCTAAAATACCATAATCGTTAAACCTACATCGAAAGACTCTTGATGCCACACTTGAGCCCGGGACATGCTTCATAGTAAAACATTAAAACATAAATGCTGGATTAATATAGAGAACCGAAAGACCCATTGTCAAATGTCAAGAAAAAGGACGATATTGAACATGGTGTTGAAGGTTAATACTGCGCTGACATTTCCAGAACATTTAAATCGGGACATAAATCTCTCAAAGGTAAGCTTTTTGTACGATACAATTGCGATATTATCAAGATGATGATTATACTTCGATGATGACCTTTTTGGCAGCAACGCTTTTCAACAACTTAATAAACTTTTGACGGTATTTTGAAATAAAGTACACATACGTTTTTGTGTTTTTATTTACGTTATATTGTTATTGAAAGTTTTCCAATTATCAGGATAAATAATTAAAATCATACTTTACAATGTTATAATTGCACGTTTATTATTGTTTTTAAGAATTAAAACGCACATGACTCCTATGAAATACTTAAACATAAATCTGAATCATACTATGAGTTTGAATAAAGTAAACCAAGAAGCCAAATATGTTAAAAAATAAAAGCCTTAGATACCATAAAAAGAGTCACAACATCACTAACAAACAATGACAACACAAACATCTATTTATCTGTATAAATACTATGTTGTGAGTACCGCCATGGACTGATCATGGATTCCAAATTGTTGTTTTTACTATTAACCTGAGTAAAATTGGGTTAAGTCTAACACTGCGTTTCAACTCGTTAACAATGCTTGTAAAAGTCAAGACATTTGGTTTAATCTGAAATTGAAATGCGACGTTCATCCTGAACCGGACCCTACATCACATACCTCGATAAATTGTGGAATAGACTTTGTAAACATGAACAAGAGAGACAACTAAAACACCCACGTGTAATTTGTTCAAAAGGAGTGATATATGTGATGGCTGGACTCACAATAAATGTTCCCGATATATTTCCGATTATCACTATTTGGATATAAACACCAGTGAACTAATATGTTTTATTTGTTAGAAGTGGACACATTTGTCAACAAAGAACCCATTATGAAACAAAGACCACTGAACATTTTAGACATAACAACTTTAATTGTTTTAACGAAAAGAGATTAATTTTATACATTTTAATGTCGGATCATTATTACCAAAACTATCTGAAATCTATAAGTTTGTATTATTATTTAGATTTGCAGCAATAGCATATTCAAAAAACTGACCCGATGAAACCGTTACCTATACATAAATCTGCAATGAGAGATGGAACATCATCATAAAGGGCAGGAACCGACAAGGCGGAAGTGTGTGTATCTCCACTAGTGAACAATTACCTTTCAGAGAAAGTATTGATTCAGAAATGAACAATGTTGAAGCTGTCATGAAATACTAAAACATGCATAAATCTAAATCATACTATGAGTTTGAATAAAGACTACGGTAAATAAACCAAGAAGCCAAATATGTTAACTGTTATAACGAAAAGAGATGAATTTTATACATCTTAATGTCGGAGCATTATTACCAAAACTATCTGAAAGTTTGTATTATTATTTAGATTTGCAGCAATAGCATTCTCAGAAACCTGACTCGATGAAACTGTTATCTATACATAAATCTGTAATGAGAGATGGAACATCATCATAAAGGGCAGGAACCGACAAAGCTGTCAGGGCAGAAATACTTTACCGAAGACTAAACTTTTTTAATATGTTCGTCGTATTTACCACTTCAGTCTGTTTTATCCAATTTTAGATCAGACTCTCTTGGTGATTTTGAGTTTTTGTCATCTTGAAAAGAAACCAATCAATTTTCGTCAGGTTTTTGACATTGTAAACTTCTAGAATAGCCACATTTTTGTAAGATCGTATTTAATCAAGAAAACGTGTAATAATGTGAAACATATGCCATGATACATGTGGGTCTTAGTGACCACCTACCCATTTTAAAACAGATCAGATGACTTTATTCTTTGGCTTCAACAATATGAGTGGTCTTGTAAGTTTACTGCCAGCTATGTACTGGGATCATGGTTTATTTTAGATGAAATGTTTACATCCGTCGCCCTTGTCAAAGAAGTTACTCTAAAACGAGAAGCCTTCGTTGGACTAGACATTCTATGCCTTATTAAGAAAATATATTTTTATTGTTTTAAATTAAAAAAATACCTAATGAAACTGAGTGCCACAAACTATGTTAACACAATTGTAATGCAAAGAGAGATAACACAGCTAAGTCTCAATTTCTGGATGAAAAAAATAATAAATTATTATTAAAACATGATTATTCAAGTGGTAATTTATCTCATTTAGTGTTTAATTTTGAACTATGTTTAATTTAATTGATTAACAGCCTCAACATATCTCTAAATATAACACAATATATATTTATGAACAGCGTTAACATATCTCCCCCTCAAAAACGATACGTCTTATACTCGGCCTGTAATTGCTTCTATATTCCGACCTCTTTGGTGAAACTTTAATATCATGTAGCTTTCCTGTGGACACAAGACAGGGCAATTGTAAGAAACAATAAGTCGAGCACAAAGCGCATGAGAACCATAAAAAAGCAAAACGTTTTATAATATGAACACACCTATTGTAACATTTCTAGGTGTTCTCACCCGCCTCGTTCACTGGTCAACTATATCATATTTAGCTTATGTATTGGATTGAGTATTAATTTCTTTTTTTAATATATGACTTTTAAATTGATCAGCTCCAAATGATTCAGAGATCGATCGGCAAATCAATTGGTTATATCATATTTCACCTGCTCATAAGTATGCTCAAACTGTAGAATCAAATTAGTTTTCTTCAATTTAATTTGTTTCAGGCATAATGTTTAATATGCTGTTTACAAGATGCCTTATATCATAAAAATAGAGGACCTTATTCATTGATTTCTATTTGTTAATCTCAATGTCCTCTTAGTTAGCAACTGAAATATATTAAACTTCCAGGAGGAGGATTTAAATACGAATAGTAAGTACCTGCTTTATTATAATCGTTATTATTATTATTAATGTTATTATCATTGGAGCCTTAAGTTGTAGCTTAAACAAGGATTATACACTGCTAGGCATTGTAAATGTTTAAATCAAACGTAATGCAATCTTATTTCAGTAAGGCAGATCATACGTGTAATAAACCAGAAAATGATCATTGTAATTGTCAATATCGAGCAATTCAGGATTAGACACAGATACAGAGAGCCTGTCATATTTGTACAGCTTGAAAACCGCTGACATTTAACTTGTCAAATAACCACTATTTCCTTCAATTGAGTTCATGGTTTGCATCAAGACACCAGTCGTCCAGTATTTGTGGGAAAGGAGGTCAACATGATGTATGAACGAAGTTGGTCTGGTTTCATTCATTGTCGTGTGTGCTTCCATTCGAGGCCGTATATTTTGCTGTGAAGAAACAATATAGTAGCCAGGCCGACGGACAAATATTTCGCCTTCGAGTTCAAAGTGTACGCAGTTATCCGCGTAATAGGTTCGACCGTTTTTGTTCCACAGGACCTTGTGATGACCTGAAATGGAAATTAAATTATAAGAAAATATCAGATATAGAAGAAACAATTATTAAATGATTTATTATACTATTTTGTTTTTTCTTACCCTTAACAATATCGCTAGGTTTGAACTCCACAATTCCTACTGCTTTAGCAATGGGCTGCTTGTCGTTTATAACTCGTTCACAAGCAGCATACTCTTCTGCTAAATCAATGAGACCTGTATAATGTAACACAAAAATTACATTATGTGTAATTAATGAATATTAGAAATGTTCATACACCAAGTATGAACTGTTTAAGCGATTCATTTATTGTTTATGGATCCGTATTTTCATTCATTGGCAATTAATCTTGACTCATACTTACTTTGACCAGAACTGCCGTAGTGATAGTGTTCTGCCATTTCCTTAAGAGTAAAATTAAGTGTATGTCAGACAAGAGAAGTATAAACAAACTGGTATTGAAAACGAGTCAAGTAAATACTTTTCATGGTTAATAAAATCCCTACTAAATTTAAGTAAAATAAAACAAAGGCATTGGCACATCTATCTTTGAATAGTCTAAAGGTCTAGCTGAAACTAAACTTTAAGATCAATGACGCAGTTTCAGTGTAGCAGTGTAGCTGTGTCGATGTGCAATACTTTTTAAACAGTTTTGAATATATGCACTGTCCTGTGTGTTGAGTTTTGTGGTGTTCTTTCTTGTTTCTTGTTTGTGAGTTTTTGTCTTTGGCGATTGCCCAGTACCATTAAACCGGGTTACTGTTGGCTACTGAGCTTGTTTCTGTAGTTTTTCACGTAAGTATTGCACGAAACATTGGGTTTGCAATTGTTTTGAAGAGAATTTCTGCGTTACATTTAGCATCAAATTTCTTGTATTTCAATGCATTCTTTTAATTTAAAATTATTATTTTTAGAAAAATCTGGTAATGTCAATGTCATGTTCTTTGATCGGACCGTTTTGATTTGCTTAATGATTTACCATTTGAAACAATATCTGGATAATCTTGTTGAAAAAAAGAAAGATGAGAAAGGCGTGGAATAACATGATGCTAGCAGTGTGTACATGTACTACACTGTAGTATTGTTAAAATAATATGTCTTTTTCTGTATGCTGTACTTTTTTTTGAAATGTTTAAAAAAACTCGTCTAAAGGAGATGCTCAATTACTGCTATAACGAATAACATCAAAGAAAGACCGTATGTGCATTACTTCGATGTTTCAATTTATTAAAGTAACACATGTATAACAAACTAAAAATTTGATTGATAAACTTTTAACCACTTACTTCATAATGCATTTATGGTAAATATTAATTACTGATAACAAGATTGTAACTGGTATTTAATAGCAGAAGTCGTAAAAAAATATTAAATAATTGGTGAATGCTTAAATATTTCCTGTGGCCTACTTTCGTCTCATAAGGTGGAGATACCATGTTTTATGCTCATTTTATTAAAAAAAACTCGGTATCCTTCATAGGAACAATTGTTTTTGACATTTATTTATGCTTGTTCGTATGTACAAACAATTATATTAATTGGGATCAATCTTATTTGCGAGTAAAAGTGCATCTTTAACGGTTTATAGGTATTTATGGCGTGTTTAAATATTGCTAGTTTTTTTTTTTTTTAAATAAATCATTTTCATTACATAATATCATAACTCTTTAATGTATCTTATATTTATTCAGCAATCATACGCCTACATAGAAGATTTTCAATTAGTCACTTCCTATTTTATCCAAGCACACTTAAATACACGCACGCATGCACACACACACACACACACGCACGCACGCACGCACGCACGCACGCACGCACGCACGCACGCACGCACGCACGCACGCACAAGTCAATAATGTGTTCTTGATTTCTAAATATTGTATGAAAAGTTAATTCAGATTTTTTAAGCGATGCTGCCAATAAACGATAAAAACGAGTTATGTATGTAACCTTGGTAATATCGCATAGTTTAACATTAGAGCGTTTCCAATCTTAATTTGTCTTGGAATTGTTTGTTCAGTGTTGTAACGTCCACACTACGGTCAATGTTTTGTCCTTTCACTTTGCTTTAAGATCGACAATGAGGCAAGGAACGGGTACAACAAGTGACTCATGTCCGCATTCGACAAATATTAAATCCTTCTTTAGGCTTTGAAGCTTGCAATACATTGCCTTGTATTTTACAATCGATTGAATCTACTTGATAAACAACATGCAGTGATCGTATGCAACGTAAACATAAAACTGTGGATTTGCAGAACTAGTACACTTTTTTATGTAGGACCTTGGTAACTTATACTCGATTTCAACACTTTTTAAGGCCCTCTCTAAATAAAACTTGATTTCACTCGTTTAATGTGTTTAGAAAATATATGTTCATCGAGTATGGTATTTGAGCAAATAATATATAACGATAAAAAATAAACTAACTTTCTCGAATAGATTACATTTAGCAAGTTGATATTTTAAATGAAAGCTCTCTGGCATCATTACTATGAAACTCTGATTGAAACGATATTTCTTCCTTAGCAGACAATTTTAACCTTTGCATTTATCTGTACATAATGCATATTCAGTGATACTTAGAAAGCATAACTATCCCAAAATATATCAGATTTTGGCTAAAAATGTAACAAAAACAATATTTTGTAATAACTGTATTTGTCTACGTCAAAGTACATGTATATGAAATAACAATACTAACAAATTAACAAATATAATAAGCACGTTTTATTTGCACTTTAGCTCTTTTCAGAGGATAATCTTGTAAGTTGACTTACCTTAGATCCATCCATCCATCCATCCATCCATCCATCCATCCATCCATCCATCCATCCATCCATCCATCCATCCATCCATCCATCCATCTTTCTATATATATATAAATGTTTATTGCATGACAACATTATACAACGTTTTTAGCAAAAACAGTGAATGGAGAAAAGTACATGTACATGTACATTGAAAAATTTTAAGAGTATAAACAAACAGGAAAGATGTAACATCCTGCGACAATTGAATAAATGTTAGTAACATTAACAGTAAACATTTGTAGGCATTATCAAATTCGTTAATATTAGGCCAGTGACAGTAGTATGGTTTAAAAAATTTAACTCTTAGGTCTCTATAATTTGGGCAGACAAGTAGAAAATGATATTCTGATTCTATCTGATTCATGTTGCATAGTGTACATACTCGGTCATTTAATGGCGTGTTGGTATACCTGCCAATCTCAATACCCAATCTGTGAGAGGAAAATCTAAATCTTGCTAAAGCAAGTCGGAATTTGTATTCATAAATTACATCTAAATATTTTTCTCGTATAAAAGTGTGCTTAAAAATAGCATACGTTTTTAGTCTAGGCGAATTATTTATCTCAGAATACCAGCTTTGGCAATACGTATCCATTATTCTCCTCTTAATTACTTCTAGTGTGTAAATATCTATAGACTCATTTGTCCAAATATCGGAGAAGCCGTACTCGTTCAAAATAGTTTTAACTTGAGAAGCCCAATTTTTATTTTTGTATGTCTTATTGTCGAAATCGTCCCTTCGTAGAAGCTTATATGTGCGTTTAACGAGACTGTTGTCCTTAAGTGAAATAACCTTATTCCAATATTTAATTAAATTAACTTTTATGTAAATAGAAAGAGGAACCCTTCCTAATTCACTGTACAAAGCACTGAGATTCGTCGATTTTTTAGCTCCCAAAATATAACGCATAAACCTCACATGAATCATTTCTATATCCGTTGCGGGATTCATTCCCCATATTTCCGAGCAAAAATTCAGAATAGAGCCTACTAAAACATCAAACCATTTTACTTTTTGATGAATAGGTAATTCAACGGTATTAAATATCTGGTATAGCTTAATAAGAGAAAACGATGCGTGCTCTGCAATCATTTTTGAGACCTGTTGAAATTGCCGTTCTTAAAAAGGTTTATTCCCAAATATTTAAATGAATTAACGACTTCTATAGGTTCATTGTAGATATACAAGTTCACATGCGTGGTCCTCCCGTTTTCGAATATCATAGCTTTAGTTTTTGATACATTTATTTTTAGTCCCCAAGCGTTGCAGTAGGTTTCAACGTCGTGTAACATTTTCCTAAGACTTTCAGGAGATTAAGCAAAGAGCACCATATCGTCGGCATAAAATAGAAGAAAAAGTTTGATATCTTCCAAAGTAATTATTCCGGGTAAATCTGAGTTAATATTGTTAATTAGGTCATTAATGAAAAACATTGCCAAAAGAGGCGAACTGGGATCCCCCTGTTTAACACCAAGTCCGGTCGTTTCAAAGAAGGGGGACAACGACGATTGGTATCTGACGCACGATTTGACACAGTTATACATTGCTTGAAGAGCTTTAACAAAGTGGTCGCTTACATTTTCAGTTAACAACTTCTGCCATAGAAAGGTGTGGTCAATTCGGTCAAAAAATTGCTGATAATCAATAAACACACAATATATTTTTTCCTTCTCACTCAGAGTCTTCATAATGATCGAATGTAGAATAAATATACAGTCTGAGATTGATTTGCCCTTTTGGAAACCAAATTGATTTTCTGTAAGTTTTTTATTTTGTACAGACCACTTGGTTAACCTGTTAAGTAGGATTTGCGAGTAAATATTAGCTATTATGTTAATAAGGGTGATACCTCTATAGTTTTTTAGCCTCGTTTGCATCTCCTTTTTTGAAAACGGGTGCAATTATACCCCTACCCCACGATGCAGGGTATTCATGATTAAGAAATATATGATTATACAATGATTTCATAAATGGAATAATTATATCTATTGACGCTTTAAAGATTTCGGCTGGTATCTGATCAATGCCTGCACATTTATCATTATTTTGGGACATAAAGGCGTTTCTTATTTCCGGCCAAGTTTTTGAAATGAGTATACAGGTCATCCAATGTTAAAGTATCCGCATGTACATTCGTTTTGCGAGATCTCCCTTTTATTTTTTTCCAGAACTGTCTTTTTTTTGACGCCAAGTTATTTATCTTTATACCTTCTTCTCTTCGAAATTTCATAAATGCCTTCTTTTTGGTTTTATATAGCGCGCTGCAATAAAGTTTGTTCTATTATCGTCAGTCTTATTTCTATTATATATATTCCTCCGACGCTTAAATTCTCGTTTGTCATCAAAACATTCCTTATTAAACCAATCTTTGTTTGATTGTTTATATGTACTTTTAGATTTTCCCACGGTCTTGCCAAATATCGTGTCCGCGGTAGTAAACAATAGATCATAGAAATCATTTACTACGCTCTCTACCGGCTCAGTGTGCAATGACGCGGAAAGGTGCAATAATACGTCACTCTTACTCATGAGTTGACCTTGAAATAACGGGATCTTCTCATTGTCAAATATAATTTTGGACTCTCCCTTTTTAGGGGGGATCTCACTTGTAGTTGCATCGTTATCATCGTTTGTATTTATACTTAACGCGAAAGAAATACAGGCATGATCAGAAAACTCGTTAAATTCATTAACAGTGAATTTGTCAATAAAATAAAATGTATCGTATTTAAGTAGCAAACTCTGGTACCCCTACTAGAGCAGAAGGTAAAATCGCCAACATTTTTATCATTACCTAGTCTGCCATTTGCTATTAATAATCCTGTGGCCTAACACAAGTTAATCAAATTTCGCCCACTAAAGTCAATAACTTTGACTTTACTGGCCCTATTTACCGAAATATCGTTAAATTCTCTAATAAAAGGTTGATTTTCATCTAAATATTTATCATATATAATAAAATCTATATTATCTGCGGTACGACTATTAAAATCGCCCGTGCAAAAAGTATAGCCAAGATTATCATATTTAACAATATCTGATTCTAAGGTTTCAAAGAAATCAAATTCATTCAAATTATTTGCAGTAAACGATTTTGAATTACTTGGTGGTCTATATGCATGACATACATAAACATCATTATTGTGCATAAAGATAGAATGATCCAACTTTACCCAAATAAGTCCATTTTCATTTTTGTCAATCACTGAAATATAGTCCTTTAGAAAGCTTTTATAATACAACGGAATTCCACCACTATATCGTCCTGAACGTTTTGAGTTTTTACGTCCGAAAATATGCTCGCAACAGTAATCACTTATATCTAAATTGAGAGTGTTTGTTGATGATATCACTCACTAAGAAAGATAATGTCATAACATTGGATTAACTTTATAAAATCACTATCAGCTAACTTGCGTTTTAGTCCATGAATGTTCCAGGATGCTATATTTATGGAATACTCCTGGTGACGTTCCTAGCGGTCTCCTTCGGGTTGTGGTGCATACGGGCGGCCGTTGATGTACAGCGTCTTACCGACTATGTTTGTCTCACTGAACTGGTTAGAGATCACTTTTAAATAAAGTGATCTCTTATAGACAGCTGGGAAATCAAAGTTTTGGAATCACAAATGGCTTAAATTAACAGTTGATCGTAAATTAAAGGGCCTGTTTCTAACAACAGGTATTCACAAATAGATATTTCAAGCAAGGGCCAATATTATAAATATTTCAAAACGTTCCTTCAATTAACACCAAAGTTTTTACTGTTCCCACTCAACAAGAAACCATAGGCTACCAATAGGACACCAGTCAACGAAAGACTTTCTCAAACATGTTACAAACTTGGTGAAGACTTTCATTTCTTATGTGAATTCCTTGAATTTGTTAAAGAACGTAAACAATTTTTTAGACTATATTTTTACAGACATCCAAACATTACACACTCGAAAAATTGTTTATTAATGCTAATAAAAACATTTCTAAAATATCTGCAAAATGGCAAATGATAATTTCAGACATAATAGGAAAGCGCAGTATGTTGTAATATATGTTATCACTGATTGTTAGCATTCCTGGTTAAGTACAAGTAAAAATATTTATTTTATATATCCCATATACTTCAATGTTGTTTTATTGTCCTGGTTTCTTTTTGTTGTTTTTGTTTTTTTGTTGTTTTCGTTTTGGTTCCTTACTAAAGAGTGACACACCCTTTGTTGAAACTAGTATAAGGACAATAATACATTTTTACCATATGCTCTTTATATTCTTATAAGTATCAAATCTAAATAGTTATGTTAAAGATTAATAATGTTATATCTGATTTGAGCCTCTATACTTCATTGACTTTGATATGCACTTCAATAATGTCATGTTGTACATAAATTTGAGATAATATTGACTTGTATTGACTTGAGTTTAATAATTCCAGTATGATTGTTTTTCATACAAATGACACTTTGTGTTAAATTGAAGCCTCGAAATAGGAAAACTAATACTATTTTTCAGAAAAAATAGCTATTCAATAGCAATACTAAAAGTGCACCATATTTTTTTCAGCTAGCGATTTAAGACTTTTACCAGTCAACAAAATAGAAAATATTTCACCCAACAATATTCGCTAAGCCAGAAAATGTTTTCATGGATTGGATAGAAAACAAAGAAAAAAATACCTATTTTTTGACAAACACAAATATATTTTTCGATATGTTTTAAAATATTACTTTTTACTTCAAGTGGTTGAATTAATTGTTCAGCATGCACTCATTTCAGTGGATTTTACAAGTAATGATTAGCACATGAGTTATTTCAGAAAAAGACAATACATTATAAATAAGATCATACTGATTTTTAGATCAGGAGCATACTTTTTTTGTGTGAAATTTTATTCATTAATATGCAGAATTTATCAAGTAATTCAAGATAAACCTCCTTTTGTGGGAGAAAAGGCCTCTTTAACCAGTACGCTCTGCGATGAAACTGTCCTTCAATAATCGTTGATTACACACATTATTAAGCAAAATGTACGTTGCATGTGCTGTGATTAATTCACATGTGCAAAATAAATGTGACTCAATGCTGATCATTGTTAACATTTTCTGATATTTATTTTTCATGTTTCAAAACTTATCAACATAGCCTAGGTGCGACTGGAAATCAAACTGTTGAAAATTATGTATCAGTGAATTGTGAATTATTATGCATCTTTTCGTATGATATCTCTATATTTTATGAGTAAATACGAAAAAAAGTGGAAGTCAAGTTGTGTATTAAGTACGTTCGACATTGTCACAGAATAATTCCATATTATCCCATAGCTGTGGATAAGTGTACATGCTGGGACTGAGACATCAAATGCATGTGGCTTGTCTTAGATGAGATAACAGGGCTGGCAGCGGAATACATTTGTGAAGTCCATTGGAACTGCGGCTATATATTTCTTGTCATCAAGTGTTTCTTCATTCGGAGCTCCTCGGCCATTTTTATCGAAAACAACCTCGAATGTATTTGGACAGTTAACACGCTCAAAAGTGGTACGTTTAAGTCCGCTTCAAGTAGATCTCGTAGTAATTGTATTGAGCAGTTAAACTTTATGACTTAACTCTTTGGAATCTTAATTATGTTTGCAATAAAACACTTCACTGGCAATTGAAACTTAGATCTATCAATAAATACTACTCGAAAACACTACATTTTTAAAAATGATATTATTCAAAAGTTTACGAACTTATTCAACTGATGTATCGGAATACATCCGAGGTTTTATTCGATATAAATGGCCGCGGAATTCTGAATGGAGTTTCTTTTTTCCAGTATTCAACCAGCCTTCACAGGGTAGTTTGAAATTGACAGAAATAGATGAAAAATGTTATCATAATGATTGATCAGTTGCCCTCTAATGCTCCGTGCATATACGGTGGACTTTGATTGTGAAATACCAACTCGTAGGTATTTATTGTCTATAAATGGGTTTTTAATCTTAAACAAGAGGGCCCTCTGACTGAGGCCCTGTATTGCTCACCTCAGTAAAACTTTGTGCTATAGACTTGTTGTTTATTAAAGGGCAATAACAGGGATTTGGCTTCTGTGATGCATGAAATTGTTACCTCGAGAGTGTTAAGAAGGTATTTCAATATTACGGTTCGGTGACCTAGTTTTTGACCACAGATGACCATATTCAAACTTAAGCTAAAAATCATTGAAACAACCTTTGTGACAAATTTCCAGGATAGTTGGGCTGAAAATGTTACCTCGAGAGTGTTAACAAGATATTTCCATAGTTGGGCTCTGTGGTCGAGTTCTTGACCCCAGATGACCCATATTCAAACTAGAGCTAGAAATCATTAGAAAACAACCTTTCTGACAAATTTCCATGATATTTGGGCTGAAAATGTTACCTCGAGAGTGCTTACAAGGTATTTCCATAATTGGGCTCTTTGACCTAGTTTTTTTTTATCCTAGATGACCCATAATCGATCTAGAGCTAGAAATCATCACAACAACCTTTGTGACAAATTTCCAGGATATTTCCGCTGAAAATGTTATATCGAGAGTGTTGACAAGGTATTTCCATATTTGGGCTCTGTGACCTTGTTTTTGACCCCAGATGAACCATACTCGAACTTGAGTTAGAAATCTTCATAAGAACCTTTCTGACAAGTTTCCAGGATATTTCGGCTGAAAATGTTGTCTCGAGAGTGTTAACAAGGTATTTCCATATTTGGGCTCTGTGACCTAGTTTTTGACCCCATATTCGAACTCCTCCGAGTAACTACTTGGACAAACATCCTGACCAAGTTTCGTGACAATTGAGGCAAAAATGTGACCCCTAGACTGTTAAAATCTAAGTGTGGACGGACGACGTACGACGTACGACGGACGACGGACAATCATCGATCCTAAAAGCTCACTCTCAGCCTACGGCTAAGGAAAGCTAAAAAGAATAACTTGTGGTGGCTTAGGATTAACAGGTTATACTCATAGACTGATGATTAAATTGACAATACTTCGGATTGGCACATTTTAAGTATCTTTGGAATCATTATAATTTTGAAAGGAATTAGATCTATTCCATTTGATCGCTTTTAGAGGGATTTAACCTATCAATATTTTTCCCAATATCTTCATCGGCGATCGGGATGATATTAAATTTAGCTAACAACTGACAATGTTCCTATTTGAGTACGTGTCAATACTACGGAGTTTATCTTTTAACTGAGTTCCAGATCTTCCAATATGTTTCGCTATATTTATGTAAAAATGTAAGTCTTATTTTCTTCCAGTTTTTGATCAGAAACAAATGTAAGGTTTTATAAGAAAACAAACTATTATAACTACCATTGAGCGAGGATCATGAGGGGCGCTGCGAAATATGCATATAACCGTGTGTTTCTAAAAACTAGACACAGTGAGAAGGTAACGCATTTTTCAACAACCAGATATAAATGCATAAACTGTAATATAATTATAAAATATGACAATGTCACAGATAACATCTAACAGAGACATTTGTCTGCTTTCCGACCTACCCTTTTTTTCCGCCCGACACTTACTTTTTACTGTCATCAGATTCTTGTTTTGTGTGTGTTTTTTTCTCCTTTTAGTGGTATTTATTGACACAATATCATGTAGAATCAATTAGATTAAAGAATTCTTGACTACCTACCGCTAATTGGATAATTTTGGAGGGTGGGGAATTGGTTTAGGTTATGCAAATTGGTAACAAATCGTTGGTATGTGTTTCGCCTTTATCCTTAATTTGTTTTTGTTTTGTATAATTGTCTTTCATTCCTTATTGCACTTCTGAATGAATTAAAAACGCGCAAGCGAAGTAGCCGAAATATAACCAAGATCCTGTTTAAAGGGACATTGATCATTGCCAATCATACCAGAGCAAACAAGATTCATATGAAATCCTACAGAAACAAGCTCAGTAGCCGAACGTTTAAACATATCCCCGTTTAATTGCCCTGGGTAAACGCAAAAGACATTAAACACAAAACAAACAATCGCAAACCAGAAACATGGAACAACAGCACAGCACTGGGGGTAAACCAGCATGTGATCACAACCTCACTCTTATCCCAACAATCACGAATAAAAAAAACGTATACCTAGGAGACACACAATTCAACGCGAGGATTTTGCAGTTTTCACATTCGTTTTACTTGACTTGCTTATTCCTATTAAATTAATCAGTATAACTGATTGGGAGATTGAAATATACGCCGTGTACATGAACAGGCAAAAGGCGCAGTTGAGTTTCTAGTGTATACTCGCTGTTTGCGCTTAAATCCTTCCTAGTGCTATCATACATGCAATTATAATTATGTAAGACATACACAAAAACATGCGTTACGTATTGAACAGAAAAGTAACATGTTCATGTACCTGTATATGTAGCGTATAACAACCACGTTAATCTAACCGAGTGAGCCCTAGTGTGGGCTGTCAAATGAGGTTAAGGATGTTATAAAACAAGAATACATGTACAAATGTTGTCTAGCATTCAACATTGTCACATCGGTAATCTCGCTGTAGTTGTAGCTGGTCATATGAAGACCATGCTGTTATATAATATTAATACATGTTCCGACGTTACAGTATAATTAAAGTGTCGGTATTGAATGTATTCTTTGTTGAGTCAATGTTTGACAGTTTCAAAATGTTAATTTATAAAATTAATATGCTTCGATTTAAGCCATAAATAAACCTGTAGTATCCGTTGTTTAAGTAATTTCAATTACGAGAGTAACTTGTGACGTCACTGTTTTGTTTCATGGTGTCACGGGAAACGCTCAATGATTAGCATTCCTTATAAGTGAATAGCTTTGTTATAAATATAAAAAGGTCCCGCCACATTTTACTTGTTTTCGTTCTGAAATGGGAGTTTATGTACAGACAAAACAAAACAAACCCTCTCAACCGTGTTTAATCATGTATAGCTGTCATTCATATATTGTACATGTATATACATACATTTAAAGACTTAGTTATGTTGATAATATAGCCGAAACAACTTTAATAAACCCAGCATCCAATAACATTAACAAAGACTCTGTCTTATTAAAGGCAGAAGGCGCAAGACCAAATCACTTAAAGTTCACCATTGCGTGTTGTATAATTTAATTACCGCCATTTATTCATAGAGTTCAAACGATGTATAAATATTTAGTATCAGCTATTTGCAGCAGATCCAACACACTTCTACAATATTGTTGTAGAAGTAGTATTCAACAATATAACACGTTTTTCACTCTCGACGTAAGAGTGAACGAACTTGGACCAAAGCTTCAAAGCTGCACTCTCACAGATGTACCATTTTTACAACATTTGTATATTCTGTCTCGGAAAGAGCATTTTTTGCGTAAATATCTGCAGACCAATGATAAAAGGTTGCTGACAAAAGATCAGATTTTCATATTTCCGTTCGAAAAATAATATTTTATGGCTTAATCCGTTACTAACGGTTTAATAGAAATGCATTTAACATCAATTTTTGAACTTAAATATAAAAATCTTCGATCTATTTTTTGTCAGCAGTCTTATATAACTGGATTTTTGCAAAAATTGGCTCGTTCCAAGACAAGAAATTAAAAAGTTGTCAAAACGTTCAATATGTGAGAATGCAGATTTTCAATAAATTTTTGTGCTAAGTTTTCAGACAACGTCACGTGGTTCTGAACATCATTCGGCTGGTTTTTAAAGATAAATATTCATCTATGAACGACATTGAAGAGTGTGAATACGTTCCAGGTGTCAGATAATCTCCGTTTAAGTTTACGCGAAAGCAAACATTGTACCACCACGCCCCATGATATACGGAAGCACAGTTACCGCCATATAGGTCATTGTCCCTATCAAAGGTCGTGAACGCCATATTAATTGCCCCGTGTGTGCTCGTGAGATCATCAGCCATTGCAGATGAAACTGAAACAATAAACTAGTTTAACAGATTGTATTTGTTTTCAAGCATAAAGTGTATGTACGGGAATAAGTACTTTTATCAACGATCGTATCCTACGACCACCTGCTTTATCAGTGTCCCTGATTAGTAATGATACATATTCAGAAAAAGATCCAAAGGCGGCAGGCGCCAGTCAAATAAAATTTGAATTTCTAAGAAAACCTTTAAATTAAATGTGCGTAACTTAATTCAACGACATAACAATTGTGTTGAATTGTCGAAATAATAATATCGTTTATAATACATATACTATATACTTCCGCTGTAGTCTGTTTTGTTTCCAATGCGCAATATGTATGTTGGAGGGGCCTCTATTCGGAACCTAGGATAAACTACATATCCGAGGTTTCCATTAGCTCTTTGTATATCGATTCGTAATTCGTTGGTTGTTCTTGACGTCATCTCATGCACCAGGGACAATCCTAATATGTGAAAAACCTTCATATATGTAAATTTATTTCTAAAAAGTTCAAGAGATATAACCTCTAGTATTACAGTAAAGGATTTTACACAGGATGATGTGTAGGTATATGAAATAACCATATTTATGGTGCGACCTGTCGACCCAACCTGAAGGTTCGTTATATGATTTATTCATTATTATTGTATCACCAGTCTTTGTAATATATTTCCGTAAATAAAACGCACACGAGTATGTATTTACTATTTCTAAGACTTAAAAGGCCATCAGTCAGTTGTGATATTGTACTATGTTAAATAATCCTACACTGACGTCTTACCAAGCCAAAACTCCCCACTTAGTGAACCAAACCCGGCCTCATAGGAAAAGAAGTTCCGGTAGAAATCGACACTTCCGTTGACGCGATGCTGAAACATCTGAAAACATATTGGGTCTCTAGAACGTTTTTAAACAAATAGTACGGTATGATTCATTCAGTGACAGGCGATGTTTGTATCCGGACGGTGGTTACTTTAAATAATTATCGGTTTATGTATTGTGTTTTTCTTTATTCTTCGTTGTTTTCAAATGATTCGTGTTCATAAGAGGCTTATTTGTGTATTCTTTTAAGTATTGAAAATTAAAAGAATTAAAAAGTGTGCGGGTACGGCCATAAACGCTAGTTTACCCCCCCCCCCAAATCGGTTCAAATTAACGACAATACCAAGGTGATTATTCAATAATTCATCTGTAAAGCTAATTTGATCAGGGTGTGGTTAATTGGTCAATGGCGATGTGTGTTGTGTATATGTTTGTGTCTCTAGCTTATTGGTTTTAAATGGTTTATTGTATAGCTGCCCCAACAAGTATATGTATAATTATATGTGTGCACAAAGAAATAAATAACTTTTTGAAAGAAATAGCATTCAAAAATCGTTGCGATCAACTGTATCTTACGAAGTAGTGAGCGTCATGAGAACAGGTCACACCAACACGCGTGCATTTTGATGTACAAATACTGTTTTGACAACGAACTTTAAAGCATTTGGAAGTTTAAGGTGTGTACGAAAAAGGTCTACGAGTGACTTTCGGGTAGTAGAGAAGTTTATAATTTAGTTTGTTTTGAAAAAAGGCTCTGTTTGAACTCCCACACCCCTCCATTGTTAGATACAAATTTACCGAACGTGTCATACTGTGGTCGTTTTGTTACTATTTAGGAAGACTAAAAAGGGCACGTGGATCAAAATAGATTTAGTTCATTTTTAAACTATTACTTAAATGTTTGTTTACTCACTCCACTTAATTCACAGTACCTTTAAAGCTAATTACTTTAAAGAATGGAATTTTACAGGCACATTACACTAGTATATCAGAGCTATATTTTAATATATATTGCAGCAACAGCACTATTGAACAAACACTTTACAGTAACGTACAAACGGGGACATTTAACATAAAGCATTTTACTTCAAAACACAATTCCTAGTTATACATCAAATCGTTTATATTACCGTCCACCCCCCTCCGTCCGTATCCATATCACAGACCACCTTTGCTTGACTACTTGTGTTCCAGGTTGTGATGACATAGATTGAAGAAGGTAGATCTGGGTGAGCTCTGTGTATCTCAGAGCAATCGGCATACGCTGCAATTTATACACACATACGCTTTGACAATATCACAATAACACATAGAAAAATGGTTTGCTGCCAACAATTATGATCCCACTTTCGATATCAGAATGATTAACTTTTTCAAAAACCGTATGTTTATTCAAAGAAAGAAAGAAAATGGTCAGCACTAACATAAAATTGATATCGCTCTGTTCAACGCGTTGAATCTTATTTTACTGATGTATAACATCGCTAACGACATATGAATCTTTAGCAGCAGCATTTGTCTACCACGTAAAAATATGCTAAATATGGAATAAATGGCATTGCTAGAAAGTAAAATTATGCTGCAAAAAACGTAAACAAGAGCCCGACAGATCAACATCGGTGAATATATTGATCTCTGAACACTTACCGATACTTTAGTTCATGAAACGGCCACATGAATTGCAAGTTTTCGGAAAAGCAATGCCACGATTTTTTGTAAAACTGGGAAACTATACAGATGATTGTTTGAGTTATTCTTCTTATCACGTAAAATATGTATCGCCCTCATACTAGCTGACTTTGACAAGTGTAAGTTTGTTTTCATGGAAAACTGTTTTTGCCGATTTTGTGACCATCTGGTGTCTTGTCCCTTTATTTGAATTTAAATGTAACATTGATGTGTTCGTTTTTCGGGTCATGTTAGTTTGATTGATGGTAACTAAGCCGGAGAAGTGGGTTTACTCCGGGTTCTTCGGTCCCTCCCATAACACTAGACCACACGCTCGCGCAACATGGTGCCAATAAGAGTAACTACGTCTAAGCTTATATACTTGTCTATATTATCGTTGTCCACGAAACAATGTTTTTACACATGACTTCTGAAACTAACCCTGGACCTGTGTTAAGCATTGCTGATTGCAAAGGTCGGCGTTACAGCACGAGTCGCAGCCTTGGTCAGCGTAGGATCGTTCATTAAGTTTGTCTCGCTTTCCGACCAGTACACCACCGGAATGGTGAGTCACACAAGCCTTAAATGAAAGTTTATTGGTAAGTCATAAATCGAAAAAAATGTAATTTTAAATGCCTTTAGGTTTTATGGGAACAGTTCATAATTTAGATTACCCGATACATGCACCAAACGAATGCTTGTATTGTCATAACAAATATGTTAGCTTAATATTCTTAAGTTGTAGAACTACGATTGAAGCAACAAGGAAAATATTAATAGTCATTCAAAACAATCGTACTGTTTAAAGGCACAAGTTATAACAGATTACGTATGAGAGACAATCTTTAAACACAAAATTAACTTGTACCACTTTGAGATACTACCCATGCATCAACACTCTTTATTGATAATACAATAAAACAGCAGGGACAATCCCTGGCCTTAATGATTAAAATATTTAGGGTGATTTAAGTTAAATAATACTGTACTTAGTCATTGTAAGGCTCGGTATTATAACAACATAAATTGTGAGTTCGGACCGACTGTTTATTGCCACCACACGGCACCCATAAAACTACAGCGATGGCCAATAACTCAAGGAAATCTACAACATGTATTTGGAATACTGCCTTGCACGGTCACCCAAACAGTAAACAATTTGTCGAAACTTGTTTTCAAACTGGAATTTTACAAGACCAGCAAGTGACTACTTTAAATCTGCACTCTCAAAGTTATATACCGTTTTTACAATTGTTTTAGTCTTTGTCTTGGAAAGAGCAAATATTTGCGTGAATATCTGCTAACCAATGCTAAAAGATGGCTGACAAAAGATCAGATTGCAGATATTCATATTTCCGTTCGAAAATTAATGTTTTATGGTTTAAACCGTTACTAACGGTTTACGAAAAAACATAAACATCAACTTTTGAACTTAATAGGCAACCGTTACGGCTCCATCGCTCCTTCGGTCTTTTCTAGCGAGAATAGATGACGCCATTTTAGTGTACAAAGCAATCAAGTAGTAGAACCATTGCACTTCCAGGCACTACCTAGAACAGCAGAAAGGAGAACTTACTTCCATTTTGCATAGTATACGTATAAGCATACAACTTCGAAATAAACACACTTACAAAGGCCTTTTGGCACTTGGACGTGAAAACCATGGTTCCAAATAGTTGATTCCCAGTGACGCTACATTCCTGCAAAGTATACCTTATAAATTATCGTTATACTATAGAATAACATGCATTGTTTTGTACGTCAATTATAATTGTTATGAGTACGATTTGTAAATTTTGAAACCAATGTATACGTCTGTACCGGAAACACGTAAACTATAATAAACTATTTACTTCTCCACTCCTACAAAATTCAATATTGTGACATCTGCCGGCTGGTACTGGATCATGGCAGCTGTAGCAAATAAGGCCCCTGTCGGAAGGGTAGTCTGGAAACAATATATCGAATGAATGCCACTTCGCAAACAGACTTCCTAATCATATCGATTAACCGGTTCACTAAAATACTGCTTTGCGTTGGCAAATTGGATTTATTCATTTACAAAATCCATTTGCTTATCAGCCTTATTATACTGTTACTCAGTTTAAATTACTTATTTTTTCTGCACGAGCTAAAGGAACCCGTTTTAAACACCAACTACTGAATTACAATAATACTTAACTGTGCTCTGAACAACATCATATATTTAAATCATGTTCAAATGTACCCGAATATTCTGTATCACGTGAGCTAAAACTTTCCCGGTTCATAACACAAGAGCTTTGGAATCACATGAAGCCTAAGTAATACCGACTGGTACTTCATAATCATGTAATTTGTATTACATGGGCTACTATCAAACCCTAGTTCACTACGAATCTTGGTCACGCGGGCTAAAACTTACACAGTTCACCAAACACATCGGTACCATGTGAAGTAAAATCTTACCCATCGGGACCATTCGACTTAAACTCCTAATTTGCTACCGCGTATTAAAATCTTACTCCATTCCATACGTATTAAATTTTGACCCATCGGTACCACGTGACTTAAAATCTTAATCATCGGTACTATGTGTATAACAATCTTTCCCATTGGTACCATGTGAATTAATTTTTTACCAATCGATAATATGTGTATGCAGATCTTACCCGGTTCTCCACACGCCTGATGATTACATAAATTGGATCCACAACAGTTTGTACATCTGCTGGATTGGGACGTTGAGGTAATGTTGGTGCAAATCTGGAATTATTTAGATCTGAAACACCTATGCCCATGAATGTTTCTGAAAATCCATATTTTAGTGTTAGAGACACTTGTTTTACCTTTGTTTAAAAATAATTTCAGATGATAATGAATACCGGTAATTGGCTTAATTTTCAAAGTCCTTTGTGACATGATTAAGCATAGCTCAATATGTTGTGTTGTTAAAATTTAAATACTATTTTTATCTTTAAGAAATTACAGACTCTAAAATTAAACTAGGCGCACAATTTTGTTTTGGTATAATTAGTATAATATTATTATCTTAAAGTAATTTCAGACCTTTGAAATATCATTTTTATTGTAATCACGAAGTAAATGAATTGTGTAAGTATTTTGAATAAATGAAAAAAGAGACTTAAGCTTGTTATGCCTAATTTTTGTTCGATTATATAAATCCAGTTTTTGAATAACCACCTTAAATAATATGCTTAAGATAAGAAACACGTTATTTTGCATTGTATAAACCATTGCGTTTTTGTTGTTATTGTGCATTGTTAGTAATACAGCGGCGTTTGTAGTATTGAAAGAAAATTTGATCTTTATACGCTTAATTATCTTAACTATAGTTTATATGATAATTCTTAATGAGGTTACGAAAAATACCACTATGATTAAAATTGTGATTAGAAATTGTATGTTTATGTGCTGAAAATACGCAATACTTTGAACATTATTTTTGATAAACGACAGGCTTTTACGCCTAATTTCCATGTTGATAGTAAAGTCAAATAATAGTTCACAATTGATTTGTCTAGTCAATATACGCCTAGTCAGCAGGCAATTGAATAGACTTATTTGCTTTTGTTTATTAAAGAGAATTCTCGAACTCCTGCGATTTTGGATATACGAAACAAATGCATTAGTTAAGAAAGCACGTCCCTCTAAAGTCGAACGGTACTTACATTTGCAGGTGAACATCCTAAAATGTAACTAGTTTCTCCAATGTCATTTACAGATCGGTCAACGTAACATACCTGAAAACAATAAAAAAATATAGAAACTACGTTCAAATGTATATTGACGATAACTGTTTTAAGTTATTGACAAGATTTAAGTTTTTAAAAATCGACCGACACGAGACGACACCAATAGCCGAACCATCGTTTTTTTATTTTGTTTCAAGAACAGACGTGCTAATCATAACCACTTTTTAGAGGGTTTTTCTTTCGTAATTTAACATAGCTTAAAAATGAATCTTCAATTCTTAAATGTGATGAATCTGCAATTACCAAAACACGTTTCCCGCCACACTCAGATCTATTGGGCGGTTGCAAAGTAAGCAAACATTCAAACGTCAAACGTCAAATCTTGGACATTTTACGACGGACTTGTTATTATCCTCCAGGTGAACAATTACGGTGATACAATAATGGTTGTGAACTTACAAACCTAAATACGTTCATCTGCATCCTTTTAACGACGGATGTACAAATAGAAACACCATTGACATCCGATTGTAGAAAATCTACCTACGTCAGACGGCGGACACTCAATAACTGTTGTAGAATAAGCGTCTATACGCCATTTAACGATGGTTATTCATTTAGCAACCATTCGTTCGTCTAATTGTATTCATCCATTAACGGTTGCATAATTGACAAAGATACTGGCGTTAAACAGCAGTCACTCGACGATAACTGTCAATTAACAAACTTAAACTTTTTAATTCAAATTGCAGACTTTAAAAGACGGGTTTACGATTTGCAAACCCTCTTTTACCAGTATGTTGTTATTCAATTCAACGGCGGTTATACGATAAACAAACTTGAAAACGTCACACTGCGAATATCAAATCTGCTTGAACCAAATTACGTACGCCCGTGCTGCACAACTAGAGAGTATACGAACGCCAAAATACAAACATTCGGGAACAGTTGTACAATAATCCATTCACGTCAAAGTACGGACTATCAGCGATAATCTTACAACGTAGAAAACCAACGTAATTCTGACCGCAGTTATTCAATGACGTTTTTAACGAAGTTTTAGAATGCGGAGATTTTGAGACGCGTATATGATTAACAAACATATTTACGTAAGATTGCGGACGTTCAACGACGATGATACAATTTGCAAACCTATGTTTTAAGACTGCGGTCATTTAGCGACGGTTGGACTATAACCAACCATACTAATGCAAGACTGTGGTCAATTAACGACGGTCGTACAAAAAGCAAACCTACTTTTGTAAGACTTTTGTCATTTAACGACGGTCGTACAATTAGAAAATATTCCTGTGTAAGACTGCGGTTATTAAGCGACGGTCGTACAATAAGCAGGCCTACTTATGTAAAACTGTGGTAATTTAACGACGATCGAACAACAAGCAAGCCTACTTATGTAAAACTAAGGTCAATTAACAATGGTCGTACAATAAGCAAGCCTACCTATGTAAAACTGTGGTAATTTAACGACGATCGAACAACAAGCAAGCCTACTTATGTAAAACTAAGGTCAATTAACAATGGTCGTACAATAAGCAAGCCTACTTATGTAAAACTGTGGTAATTTAACGACGGTCGTACAATAAGCAAGCCTACTTATGTAAAACTGTGGTAATTTAACGACGGTTGTACAATAAGCAAGCCTACTTTTGTAAAACTGTGGTAATTTAACGACGGTCGTACAACAAGCAAGCCTACTCAAGTAAAACTGTCGTCATTAATGGCCCAGTCACATAGCCCGGCCGATGTCCGGCATCGGTAGAGCTCGGTGGATATTTTTGGTGCCACCGAGCTCTCCTCATCGGAAGCAGAGCTCGGTGACGTGAACGGACTCCGTCCGGACATCTTCAGGTGACCGACCGAACACCGGCCGGTGACCGTACGGAGTCTCTCTCAAAATGCGAGTTTTTTCTGCCGATGTGGCAGCAACTACCGGCCGGAGGTCGGCCGGACATCGGAAGGAATACGGCCGGTACCCGAGCAGGTAACAGGACACCGTGCGATCGCCGGCCGGGTTGTTAACGGGCTTTGAACAATGACCGGCCGATGCTCGTCCGATGTAACACGGACTTGGGTGCCGAGCTATTCCGTTCTTCCTTCCTGACATTGTCAGTTCATCACTATGGCTGCACCGAGGAGACTTCGAATGGCACTGCTCGAACACGAACTGGCTCAAGTAAGGTTCCAGTACAACCTGTTCCTGGCGGCAATACTAGAAGCCGCCGAGAGGGAGCGACAGAGGGCCCGCAGAAGAGAAAGACGCTAGTGGGTGCGAGAGTTTATCCTACGCAGACCCCTTTTCGGCCAGTACGAGACTCTCATGAAGGAACTCGAGGCCGAGCACGCTGCCGACTTCAAAGCCTTCCTCCGCATGGAGCCACAGATGTACTATGAGTTGCTTAACCGAGTTGGCCCCCGCATTACCAAGAGTACAACGTAAGTTAATCCGTATTTTGCAAACAAAATTCCCTCCAAACATTATTTTCTTGCTAAGGTTTAATCATATTTCATCCTCTCCTGTTGCAGGCATCGAACCCCCTTGGACCCTGGACTGAAGCTGGCAATCACCTTGAGGTTTTTGGCGACCGGAAGCAGGTACCACGATCTTGCGTTTGCGTTTCGTGTCCCACACAACACCATCGCCCTTTTCATCCCCGAGGTGTGTCAGGCCATCTACGACGTATACGAGGATGAGATGTGGGCCACTCCCCAGACAGAAGATGAATGGCGCCCGGTGGCCGAGGGATTCGGAGACAGGTGGAACTTCCCCCACTCTTGTGGCGCGATCGATGGGAAGCACGTCGCAATCAAGAAGCCCCCCAAGAGTGGCTCACTCTACTACAAATATAAAGGCTTCTTTTCTATCGTCATGCTTGCGGTGGTAGACTCGAACTACAAGTTCATCTGGGTGGATGTGGGGTCACCAGGGTCGTGTTCCGATGCCGGCATCTTTAACCGGTCGCGGCTAGAGCAAGGTCTTTGTGAGGGAACGATCGGACACCCCAACCGGATTCGCTGCCTAATGACGACCGGGACACACCCTACTACATGGTAGGAGACGACGCCTTCCCCCTTCGGCAATACATGTTAAAGCCCTACCCTCATCGTCACCTGGCACGGGACGAGCGGTTCTTCAATTACCGGTGTTCCAGGGCACGCCATGTGGTTGAAAATGCGTTTGGTATACTTGCCAATCGCTTCAGACGTCTTCTAACAACCCTGGAAATGAGACCGTCGACAGTTACTAAGACCGTCATGGCCTGCATGACCCTTCACAACCTCATGAGGACTCGTTACCCCAACATCCAGAATGCCGATCTCGACCGGGAAGATGAGCAGGGCCAGTTCATCGCGGGTGCATGGCGAGACCAAGCCGTGCTCGAAGATGTGCAAGCAGCAGGGAACGGATCATATATATATACTAGCAGAGATATCCGGCCGGGTTACGGCCGAGTTCCGGTCGAGTTCCGGCCGAGCAACGGCCGGTGTCCCTTACATCGGTCAGCCACCGGTACTATACTTTCCAAGGCTCTGTCCCACATCGGCCGGAGCTCGGTCGGAGTTCGGCTGGTGTCCGTTAAAAAAAAACTCGTCCTCTGGTTGTCTCAGATGCACGGGACACCGGCCGATACTCGGCCGTGCACCGGCCGACGTGTTTTCCGATGTGGTTACGATGGGGCTGCGATGAGGGAGCTCGGTGAGAGCCCGTTGAAATTTAGCTCCGAAGTTAAAATTTCACCGAGCTGCCACCGATGCGGTTTTAAGCAACAAACGCCACGGATGTCCGGCCGGTGTCCGGCCGGTGTTCGGTGAAAATCGCGAGTCATAACGACGGTCGTACAACAAGAAGGCTTACTTGTGTAAGACTGTCTTCATTAAACGACGGTCGTACAATAAGCAAGCCTACTTATGTAAAACTGTGGTAATTTAACGACGGTCGTACAATAAGCAAGCCTACTTATGTAAGACTGTCGTCATTAAACGACGATCGTACAATAAGCAGGTTTACTTGTGTAAGGCTGTCATCATTAAACGACGGTCGTACAATAAGCAAGCCTACTTATGTAAAACTGTGGTAATTTAACGACGGTAGTACAATAAGCAAGCCTACTTATGTAAGTCTGCGGACATTTAACGGCGCTTGAATAATGTGAAATCACAATTACACCAGACTTTGCACATTAAACGACGGCCGTGCAATTCGCAAACCGACTCACGTCAGACAGCGGACATCAAACGACGGTCGTACAACTAGCAAACCTACTTACGTCAGACAGCTAACATCTAACGACGGTTGTACAACTAGCAAACCTACTTACGTCAGACAGCTTACATCTAACGACGGTCGTACAACTATCAAACCTACTAACGTCAGACAGCGGACATCCAACGGCGTTCGTTGAAATAACAAGCATACTTACATCCGAGTGCGGACATTCAACGACAGTCGTACAATGTCTCGGCTGGGCAACATCGTTGCATTTTAAACACAACAAACCTGTAAGTGATATTGGTGTTTTCATAGTGCATGCTTAGAAACGTAGACGTATCCGGGACAAATATGGAAATGATGGCAATATATATGTATTGATTTTGTTTTTCTTGAAACATATCTAAATATATTTTCAGCCTTGTCAAACACCCATATGGTCATTATATTTTAATACCGATAACAATTCACTGATTTAGCAATGAAAGACGACATTAGAATATTACAATATGTATTCAATATTTACCCTCAGAAGCGCGCACAAGAAGGCTTATTCCTATAACAACGTAGAGCATGTCCTAAGACGTTCGATAAGGCTTCTGTTAAGCGCCTATCAAATGTGTTTGCTTTATATTATCTATTATGTTCTAAATGTAAACCTCGGTCGATCCCATAATTCGCCTGGGGCCATACTAAAGTGAAATTATTGTTTAGCGAAAGGACAAGATTTTCAAAGCTGACAACCGCACAGGACATTCTATCAAATTTCACTATTATCAATATAATTATTGAACTCAGTTTTTCTTTGTTGTTTGTAGATATTCGAGTTAAATTGTACTTTGTCGGTTTTGGTCGTTTAAACCAAACACGCATGAATACGTTAAACAAAGAATCTGTTCGGCCTTATCTTTGTTGTCAAATTCGAAATGTGGCTAGTTACAGACATCGCTAGTGGTCCAAATAGATAATGGGAGTTGAAAAATTCATCCAGGCCAGGCCTGCACCTAATATAATGCCAGCGTACAAATTGTACACCAAAGTTGAACTTATGAAATATCTTGAAATGTTTAAAGCTGTTAACTCAATTATTAAGCTTTGCATTTTTTCAATAGTCTTGCTACGCTTGAAAATGTGTCGCATCATTTCATATTACATCGTTTGTTATAGCATTTGCCATAGATAGATTGTTTAGTCATGAGTCTTAAGAGAGGTAACGATTCTTTACCCTGAACAAGAAGTGAATGAGTTACACATGGCAAAATGGTACTTGATGAGAAATGAATGCATAATCCATGGATTTAGGTAACACTTCATTGTCCTTAATGAGAAATGAATGCATAACCCGTGGGGAGAGGTAACAATGCATTTTCCTTAATAAGAAATGAATGCATACCCCGTGGGGAGGGGTAACAATGCATTGTCCTTAATGAGAAATGAATGCGTAAACTATGGATTGAGGTAACACTGCATTGTCCTTAATGAGAAATGAATGCATAGCCCGTATGGAGAGGTTTGAAGATTTGACTTCGCCTTGTACTGGTTTCTGATTGTATTTATAAATCACATCGAATAAATACCAATGTCATAAACAACAAGTTGAGCAATCAAAGAAATATAATATAAAAACAAGCGATCAATTCCCTAAGCAACCGCAATAAAACAATAAACTTTATTCACATTTTTTTTATAAATATAAAGCCTTATAAGCCAGAGGTTATTAATAAACATTATGATTTTTATTATAAACGAATAACAAAACTAACGAAAAACAAAAACAACCAATAGTCTATGTCTGTATGAATCAATTAATCACAAAAGCTGCTGACTTAATAAGTAAAGAAATGTGAAGGTAAACGGCAAGAAAGAAACACAAATATGCAAATCGTGATTATGTTAAATAGGCATAGCAGTATGAAACTTACAGTACACAATTTATAAATAAAGTTGCATAAGGGACAAAAATACCGTAAACAGTAACGGACAGATATTGTAAAAACAAACAACATTTTAATGCATTATGAATAACAATATCAAGAATATGCAGTGGTAACACGGGTATTTCCTTGCAATGAGTTGTATCACACTTTGCTTTAACATGAAAACACTTTGCAAGACAATAGGATGTAGGTGTGGGACAAATACATGTCTTAATTAAAATACTGCAATGTTTATATAATGTGAACCAATATTGCCGAAATGCAAACCATTTGACTCTTATGTCGTACATACCAAATTACTTAAAAAGCACAACATCTTTGTCATAAATTGTCTTGAAATGTATTTCACATTGTGTTCATGATAACACTTCTTTAAATATCTATGCGAAAAGCTACAGAAACAAGCTCAGTAGCAAAACGTTTAAACATAAACCCGGTTTAATGACACTGGGTAAACGCCAAAGACATAGAACATAAAATCACAAACAATAAACATGGAAGAACAGCACAAAACTCCACAAGCAACACAGTGCATATACACTATATATAAACAATTTAGGTATGTTTATCAAGGATTGCTAGGTACCGCCTTGGAATAGTCAGTTAAATGTAAAATTACTGGGGGTTTAAACCAGTTTATGTGAACAAACCTCACTCTTATCCCAACAAACCTAAATCAAGATAGAACGCAAACGGTAAATATTGTCAAAATATGCACTAACTTGAAGAAACTTAACAATAAAACAAAAAATAGTAAACCTAAAGGTAAACCCTAAGTACTTCTATGATTAGAGATCCCAACTCCAGCTGCATATTCAACCGTATATTTTGTTTCAGGAATTCATCTTCAAAAACTAGAAGGCAAGTGCTCTTCAAAATGTTGCCTTTATATTCACGGTTTAAATAAAATCCAATTCATTGAGTCTATCTGCCCAACTACCTGCTGGAAACATTTTAATTTTATTTCAAACATCACCATAAAAATCGGGATTAACAATACTATTAGCAATCAGCGATTTAAGAATAGTATTGTACTTTGATATGAGATTATAATGACCATTAATACATTTCGAGAAAGTTTTCCTTAATTTATGATATCTGAAACCCTGTTTTCGAAGTTTTTCCATAATAAGTTTACTGCGAGAGCTGATTGTTTTACCTCTGTACATATTCTAGCAAATCTTATCAACTGTGCAATAAAAACATCATATGATGGTGAACTAGGAACATCTCCATCTTAAGAAGGGTAATTAATTATTATTATTATTAAAATCATTACGTTTATCATAAATATTGATACTCAATTTATCTTCCTTTACTTCGAGTGGCAGATCTAAATGGGATGCTTTTATAATGAATGTATTAGATTTATTAAATTGCAATTGTGAAGGGTATATTGATTGAATATTATCTGTAAACACAGAGTTATTTCAACTTAGAATATATCTAAAAGTACTATTAAATTTATCAACAAGAGAGAGATCTCCAGACTTAGATATTTTCAACATATATTCACTTTCATAGCAGTATAAAAAGAGATATGCAATTAAAGGTGCATAATTGACACCCATTGGAGTTCCAATTGTTTGCTTATATAAACATTTACCGAATTTTAGAAAATAATTATTGAGCACAAAATGTAAAACTTCAATGACATCTGTGCATGTCCAATAGATATATTTATCTGAGCGATCATTAGTAAAAAAAGCTTTTTTAACATTAACTGCCATGTAAGTAGTTTTCTTTCTCGCAAAATTGTTTTCGATAAGAGGAGTCAATTTGTTTTTAACTAAAGATTGTGGAGTGGATATAAAGAGCGTTGAGAAGTCATATGTATTAAGCATTGATACCTTATACAGTCTATTTTCAAAATTATTAACTAAAACTAAATAATTATTGATAGACCAAACGAGATTAATACCAGAATTCTAATAAACTTTGCTACAGTATTTTTTCACAAGAAACTTAATAGCAGATAAGCAGGATGTTACCTATTCAAGCTTTAAATACACGTATTGACGATACGTTTCAGTTTTTCTTGTTCAGGAATGGTGAGCACTCGCTTTATTATTATTGTTTTTATGATTGTTAATGCTATTATTATGGGAACGTTAAGTTGCAGCTTAAACACAATAACGAGACACTGGCGATCAATGTAATGTTAAAATCAAACGTTATTAAACTTTTTGTTCAGTATGGCAGATCGAAAGTGTAATAAACCAGGAAGTGATCATTGAAATTGTCAATGTCGAGCAATTCAGAATGGGATACAGATACAGAGAGCCTGTCATATTTGTTCAGCTTGAAAACCGCTGACAGGAAACTTGTAAAATAACCACCATTTTGTTGAACTGATTTCATGGTTTTCATCAAGACACCAGTCGTTCCATATGTGTGTGAAAGAAGATCAACATGATGACTGAAAATCAGTACGTCAGGCCTGCTATAGTCGTTGGAAAGCAACTCAACATTATGAATTAAAGTCGTTGGTCTTGTTTCATTCATCGGTGTGCGTGTCTCCATTCGTCGCCGTATATTCAGCTGCGAAGAAACAATGTAGTAGCCAGGCTGCCGGACAAAAATTTCGCCTTCGAGTTCAAAGCAGACGCAGTTATTGGTGTAAAAGGTTCGACAGTTTTTGTTCCACAGAACCTTGTGGTGACCTTGAATCAGAATAAGATTTAACATAATATGAGATATAGATACAAATATTAAACGATATGATATATAATGTTATTTTTTATTACCATCTATAATGTCGCTAGCTTTGAACTCCACAATTCCAACTGCTTTAGCGATGGGCTGTTTGTCGTTTGTTTTTCGTTCACAGGTAGCATACTCTTCTGCTATGTCAGTGAGACCTGTATTATGTAACAAAACATTACAATGTGTAGTCGATGGAGATGTCCTACACGAATTATGCACTTATTAATAGATGAATTCAATGTTTATGGCTCCGCGTTAGCATTCTTTGGGAAAATACTTAACTTATACTTACTTTGACCTGAACCGCCGTAGTGATACTGAGCTGCCATTTCCTGAAGAGTAATATTAAATGTATGTCTTTATAAATGCCAGACAAGATACATATCAACAAACTCAGGTCTGATTTTGAGGTTGAAGACGAATGAAGTAAAAATACTAACTATCTTTAATAAAACTATAGCATTGACACATTATGTTTAATTTAAATAGTCAAAAGCCAAACTTAGAGCGCATTGTAGCATGTGATTATTCTACAGTGTTTGACGAATCATTGGGTCTTTGGCGTTTACCCTGTGCCATTAAACGGGGTCTATGTATAAATGTTTGGCTACTGAGCTTGTTTCTGTAGTTTTTCACATACATATTGCAATTGTTATTGACAATAATTTATGCGTTACGTTTAACAATATATTTGATGTGTTTAAATGCATTGTGTTAATTTAATTTGAATAATTTAATATTTTGTAGCACAGAAAAACCTGATAATGACATGTGCTTTAGTCGGAATTATTTGATTTGCTTAAATAAACTATGAACTTAATGATTTACCATTTGAACCAATATCTGAGTAATACTATCAGCAGGTCCGCAACACATCCCATCGTCTCTTTGTTTGATAGTAGAACGACCAGCAGCTTCTGGGCCTAGGTTTGTGTTAACACTGGACTTCATTTTGTCGCATAAAATGCATGCTAAGCTTTCTTGAGGTTTTAAAGATGTTCTTTTAACAGCTAAGGCTATTATCAGAACAAGGAACGCAAGCGTTAGGATGACGTTTGCTACACTACAAATAAATGCTACTTGTTTTGATTGAATGCGATTGCATTTACCGGACCCCTGAAAAAATAACACATTATTTCACATTGCATCTTGCCGAGTTATAGAAGAACAATACATTAAAAATAACTTACGTACAAATGAATCAATATCAATAATTTTAACCATCAAGTTTGTCAACTTTTGCCTCAAGTTAACTTTCAACATATGTGTATTCGTATATAAATAACACTAACAACACAACATCTCAACTTTATATTTTAAAACGTACCCTTTCCTCTCCTGTGGGATTCGGACCGCTAGACATGATGCCCTTAGTACAGTTAAGGAGTTTACGGCTGGTCTCCTGCTTGTTGTGTATGCGCTACGATGTAACTGGTATCTGAACAGTGCTGATATCTGGCAGGATTAGAGTCCACAATGTTCCACCTGCATAAGGAGTAAAAAACAGGTTTGATCCGACAATCATTTAAGCTTATAGCATATCAGATATAAGGTTTTCTGTAAATTGTTCAAATAGAAGTTCATATGTGTTTATCATAATGACACGCACGCACGCACGCACGCACTCACGCACGCACGCACGCACGCACGCACGCACGCACACACTCACGCACGCACGCACTCACGCACGCACGCACGCACGCACGCACGCACGCACGCACTCACGCACGCACGCACGCACGCACAAACGCACGCACGCACGCACGCATGCACGCACGCACACACACGAACACTTACGCACACACGCATACACACACATATGCAAAAACGCACACACGCACTAAACTAAACTAAACTAGGCCTTTAATAAATTTTGAGAAATTTGGGTCAGATTATAAACATGTTACAGTAATGGTGCCTTCTTCTCTGGATTTACCGTTAAACTGTAGAATGTATTTAAGGCAGTTGGTTGTTTATTATAAAGGCATCTGCAAACGGTGAATTCTTTTAACTATATTTCTATAGATTTTTTTTTAATACATAAAAAAGTGATATTTTAAGATAGGGCTTACAAGCAGAATATATTCAGATAGAGACTATTGCCTCTGTTTGAAAAAGGTGTATAAATTAAATTAAAGAAGTGAATCACACGCATTGCTCTTTGAGGACTATTCGAACTAAAAATGAGTGTTGCCAATGTTAAATATTTGAGAAAGTTCCTTTACAGAATGTCGGTGTCTATTTAACCCAGATATATGCAATTCACAATGATTAAGGAAGTTAGAAAACAGATGTTAAGTGCAATGTAAACCATGGGTGTCATCTTACCGCATTCGCTATTATTATGATATAGACATGGTGATATAGAAGTGGATATGAAATTTACATTTTAGGCCATCCTATATACCAATGTATCGTACGCTTCTTGTTTTTTAAGCTTTGTAATAAAGATCGTCAGCAGCAAATGGTATAATACTTGAGAATTCTTTAGTTCGGATAGAGTTTTATTTACCCGAATATTATTATAAATCGTGATACATCATGTTAAAAGTGGCACTCGAATTCAAAATCAACTTATACACATGTATAACAAACATAACTTTTGTGTGATAAACCTTTAACCGCTTACTTAATATTTCACTTCGGACAATATTAATTACTAATAATAAGATTGTAACTTACGTGATTTAAATGACTGGTGGGCCTTAACAGATAAACTTTCGTCTCGTAAGGTAGAATACAATGTGTTTGCACCTTTTTTTCAAATTTAAAACGGTTGCTTTCATAAGAACCATTGTTAACGATATCAATTTATCCATTTCGATAAATTTAAACAATTGTATTAATTGTGGTACATCGTATTTGGGAGTAAGAGTGCATCTTCTGTGCAGATTTCTGAAAATAACGCCTAGTATTTATTCGAACTATTATTGCATACACTCGTTTGTCCTACTGTTGTTTATAAGATAACCCCTGATTGTTAACTAAGTAAACAGTGACATTTCATAAAATATTGTGACTTATATTTCCACACAATTAATTAAACCGTATCAACAATTCACATGATCTCGTAACAATACTTAGCAGGAAGTTCAGATGTGTATTACGCCCTTAAATTTGGCTATCACTATCCTAATCGAGTCGTAAGCAGTACAAAACCTTTTAAGAAAACTTCCAAAAATAAATATTTATATGAAAAACTACAGAAACAAGTACAATCATCGAGGGTTTAATCAGAAACCCAGTTTAATAACACAGGGTCAACGCCAAAGACATAGAGAACAAAAACGAACAATCGGAAACCGGAAACATGGAACAACAGTACAAAACGTAAGCCTTAAAGTTAAAAATATCACCAACTTGGTCTCAATGTTACCTTTTTTGGTCATTATTTTCAATACGTTTTGAAGTCAACTAAATTAATTATGTACATTAATTAAGAGATATGAAAGTCAAAGTAACCAAGAATTAAATGTTCAACATAATTGTTGGACAATATTGTATAATTTCCTTGTGTTCACTATAGCAATAAGACAATGTGACCTCGTTTAGGGACAAACCAATTTGAACCAAGATAAATATGAAATATTACATGATGAAAGAAGAACACATGTATCGTGGAAAGGATAAGTGAGTTTATAATTAATTGGGATACTAGTAAGTAAACATAATAGTAAATTGGGATAATAGTTAATTAGGATAACAGTTAATTGGGATAATATTTAATTGGGAAGATAGTAAATTGGGATAGTAGTTAATTAGGATAACAGTTAATTAGGATAACAGTTAATTGGGATAAAAATTAATTGGGGCAATTGTTAGTAGGATAATAGTAAATTGGAACAATAGTGAATTAGGACAATAGTTATATATGAATAACAGTTAATTGGGATAATAGTTAACTGGGACAATATTTAATTGGGACATTATTTCATTAGGATTACAGTTAATTGGGATAATAATTAACTGGGAAAATATTTAATTGGGACATTAGTTCATTAGGATTACAATTAATAGGGATAATAGTTAACTGGGCAAATATTTAATTGGGACATTAGTTCGTTAGGATTACAGTTAATAGGGATAATAGTTCATTGGTTCATTGGGATAAAAGTGCATTAGTGTAATTGTTAATTAGGACAATAGTTATATATGAATAACAGCTAATTTGGATAATAGTTAACTGGGAAAATATTTAATTGGGACATTAGTTCATTAGGATTACAGTTAATTGGGATAATAGTTCATTGGGATAAAAGTGCATTAGTGTAATTGTTAATTAGGACAATAGTTATATATGAATAACAGTTAATTGGGATAATAGTTAACAGGGAAAATATTTAATTGGGACATTAGTTCATTAGGATTACAGTTTATAGGGATAATAGTTCATTGGGATAAAAATGTATTGGTGTAATTGTTAATTGGGGTGATATTTAATTAAGATAACAGTTAATAAGGATTATAGTTAATTAGGATTATAGGTAAGTATAATAACAGTTATTTGCGATAATAATTAATGAGGATAAAGTTAATTGAGGTAAAAGTTATAATAAATTTAATTGAGATAATAATTAATTGGGGCAATAGTAAATTAGGATAACAGTTGATTGGGATAATAGTTAATTGGGATAAAAGTTTATTGGTATAGTTGGTAATTTGGATGATAGTTAATTAGGATAACAGTTAATTAGGAGTATAGTTAATTAGGATTATAGTTAAATATGATAACAGTTAATTGGGATAATAGTTATTTGGGATTTTTTGTCTACTGGGAACGTACCGAACGTTTTAATTGTTTTTCAGAAAATAACATATCAGTAGTTTTATCTTCACATACAGAGACCTTCTCAACGGCAATGCGACTTTAATAACGTGTGTGTATATTCTATATTTGTATTTCATATATGTGTAATGTGACGATGAGCTGTTCATGCTCAAGTAAAAAAAATAAAAATAAATACAATTTCTGTTCCGTAAAACCCAAACGTTAACTATCACAATGATAACAAACAGCGTTATGGTGTTTAATCTTAACAACACATATATCTACTATTATCCTAAACAACAAATGTGAGACTAAATTTGTCTAAGAGACACGGTTTTCAATATTACGTTAATATTATGAGTTAAAGTGAAACACATTTAAAGCTATTAAGTAAATATATAAAGATAATAGTCCTACCTTGGATAAAGATTATCTCAAACAAGACACTGAACTAACTGTTTTTCATTATGAAAATAAATATATGTAAAAGAAATTGTTAACATTCACATCACAATGTGTCATATTTTTACACTGTAAAGATAACTTCCTAGTTGTATTAATTATTAACGCATTTTTACTTCCTACTGAATCACAGGTTAGTATATTTCAATCGATTTACGTTCAGCAAACCATGACCGAACTATATAGGGCGCAAAGTTCAAAGTTACTTTTCCATCCAGTACGATTCATGAACATATATAAGGGTACATTGCTATGTTAATACGTACACTTGATTATCAATCCAGGGGTCGCAGGTTTGATTTCCCTCCGCACCACTAGACAAACACTAAGCGTTTTTTTCTGAGAGGCGTTAAATGGGGGTCCTGTGTGGCAGTGTTATACACTGGTGCACGTTAAAGAACCAGGGTTGCTCTAACCAGGGTTACATTCTGTACTATGCTCCATCTTAAAATATCTTTAAATGACTAGCAATTGTATCAGGGCACTCGCCGAATGGGCAAGGCTCGAGTGCGAGTATAAATAAGTTTACGCTCTGTCAAAAGGGTGCGTCCGCCCGGTTAGCTCAATCGGTAGAGCGTTGGAATCTGAATCGGACAACCCGGGTTCGATTCCCGGGCGGACCAGGTCACTTCTGTTGTGATTGGTTATGAAATCCTTTCTACGACCATTCTCACTTTACTACTGCCCATGGCATGTACAGAAGTTGTCAGTTTCTTGCAGAGGTGAAGGCACCTAGTACTGGTTCTGCCCAGGATAGGTGTGCGGTGATTGAACTGTCACTCTGGGACCCCTCAATGTGCTTACGCCGGGACCCGGAGTATAAACTACTTACACCACCACCACAACCATCCCAAAAGGGTGCACTTAACGTTTGATTCCCCGCCGCTCCACTAAACAAATACTTAAAGTATTTCGGGAGGGGCGTTAAATGGGGGGGGGCTGTAAATTCTGAATCTGTAAGATCGCAGTTTTAAGGAAGCGGACTCGATGGTGATTCATTTAAAATAAAACATTTTGCTACAAATATGAGTGAATAAACTTAAGGCAGTATAAACAAATGAACACAAAGTTGTGGAATTAAAAAATGTATAGCCAATGGTGATGTTTATACATAAGTCCTTATAATGAATAAGTCCTCTATCAAAACAGCCCCGAGAGCTAGTCCCTGCAATTACCATTTATTATAACTGTTTTAAATTAAGAGTTTTGACGATCAAAGTGATTGGATAAAAATGCGTGTTTATAAACCAATGACATTTGCTGTTATGTTGAAAAACCAGTCGTAGTTTACCATAATCATGTATGACATTGATTATAAAAATAAAGCATTATCGAAGGCAGCGACCTACACCAAATAAGTAAAGATATCAGATGTTAAATTGGGTAAAATTTAGATGTCTTAAAGGTACTGGTTCATGTTTTTGTAATGTTCAACTGTCTTTGTATGACAAAATAAAGTGTTGCAAATCATTTGGAGTGATAATACTAAAATACCATAAGCTGGAATTATCAGAAAATGTTAATATTTGCTAATTCAATTCTATTCAATTCTTAATTGTGGGTTCATTGTTACGTGAATGGTTGATTGAAGCTATCACATGATGTTATCAATATATTGCCAAGAGGTCAAAATATCCACTCCTTTTGTAAATTAAACCTGTTGGCTTTGTGGTTAAGGTGTAGGTTTTTTAGTGTGTGTGTTTTTGTTCTTTACTTTCGTTGGTTTATACCCAACTAAAATATTTTTTTCTTTGTTTAATTTCGATATCATAGAGTGCAATACTGATAAAATAAGTGTTGGTCCTAAAACATGAGCGTGTCCTTTTAAAGCTGCATTCTCACAGATTTACCGTTTTAACAACTTTTTTATTTTTTGTCCTGGAATGAGGAATTTGTTGGATAAATTTCTACAAACCAGTGATAAAAGACTGCTGACAAAATCAGATCGTAGATTTTCATATTTCCGTTCGAAAATGTATGTTTTATGGCTTAAATCGTTACTAACGGTTTAAGAAAAATGCATAAAAAAACAAAGTTTGAACTTAAATATAAAATTCTGCGATCTGATTTTTTGTCAGCGGTCTTTTATAATTGTTTTTTTGCAAAAAAACAGCTCGTTCCAAGACAAAATATGAAAAAAAGTTGTCAAAACTTTCAATCTGTGAGAGTGCAGCTTTAAGTTTGCAAAGACGTTATATGGAATATTGTACCATATATTCGTCAAGGTACGGAATGCCGTCAGGGCTATCGCGATGAAAGCGCGAAACCAAGAAACTGCGAAAACGAAAACGCGACAGCTCGATAACGAAAACGAGATAATACGACAGAACGATGGTGATAATTTGATATACTATCGTGTTTCCACGATCAAATGGTCGCGTTTTCACCATTGTAATTTCGTGATTGCACTCTTTTATCATTGTAATATCGAGTATCACGTTTCAGATTAACACATTCTCAGGCGATGACCCTAACGGCATTCCGCATAAAGTAACGAACGATTCTTTACATAAAGTACCGGCTCACAAAAACTTTGCATTCGTCTGTTGTTTCACCGATGAACATCCTTTTATTTTGTATATGAATTGAAATACAATATTTATATCATCAAAGTGAAATGGTAGTAGTAGTAGTAGTAGTAGTAGTAGTAGTAGTAGTAGTAGTAGTAGTAGTAGTAGTAGTAGTAGTAGTAGTAGTAGTAGTAGTAGTAGTAGTGGTGGTAGTGGTGGTGGTGGTGGTGGTGGTGGTGGTGGTGGTGGTGGTGGTGGTGGTGGTGGTGGTGGCTGTGGTGGTGGTGGTGGTGGTGGTGGTGGTGGTGGTGGTGATGGTGATGGTGGTGATGGTGTTGGTGGTGGTAGTAGTAGTAGCAGTAGTAGTAGTAGTAGTAGTAGTAGAAGTAATAGTAGTAGTAGTAGTAGTAGTAGTAGTAGTAGTAGTAGTAGTAGTAGTAGTAGTAGTAGTAGTAGTAGTAGTAGTGGTAGTGGTAGTGGTAGTGGTAGTAGTAGTAGTAGTAGTAGTAGTAGTAGTAGTAGTAGTAGTAGTAGTAGTAGTAGTAGTAGTAGTAGTAGTAGTAGTAGTAGTAGTAGTAGTAGTAGTAGTAGTAGTAGTAGTAGTAGTAGTAGTAGTAGTAGTAGTAGAAGTAGTAGTAGTAGTAGTAGTAGTAGTAGTAGTAGAATCAGTCGTAGTAGTAGTATCACTTTTCTACTGATAATATTTCGGCGTGACATTATTAATCATGCATCATGCATTCGTTCAGAACATAACTGGTAAAATATTGCACAAGTTGCTAATATATCTAAGTTGTCAAGTGGCCACCTTGAACATTTTAATCATATAATAAACGTTTTACTCTGTTGTCCGCTAAAAACAAATGAACGTGACAATAAATTTTTTATGACATGCTTCAGGTCAGTAAATGACTTGCAAAACATTTGACAAGTGGGTCTCTTATCTGAATTGGAAGCTTATGCACAGCTTTCGACGCATATCCATCTATTGCTTAATTCTTTTGAGGTTTGCAATGTAATTCAAAGTCTTATTAATGCATCGCAACCTAAAAACTTGAGATTAAATGCAAACAACATGTTGTATCGCATAAACCATGATTTATGATAAACTTGATATGATATAATCTTATCTGATCTCTACGTTTAGCATGTTTCAATTAAAATTGTATCTCAATATAAATATTGAGTTTATACACAACCTGTCGGGTAATAATTAACGTTCTCATGTATTCGTACAATTACTATAACCCATGTGAAAAAATCAAAATAATGCGAAAAGTTAGAGGTTATAAAAAATGTTTCAATGCCACAATAACACTAGGTGCACAACACATCCCCGTAAGCATGCTTACACTCGTGTGAGTCAATTTTCTCGTGATTTCAAACATATAGATGTAAACTAGTAAAACTTTCCTGGATCACAAAGTTCATAAACAAAATCCCACATGTACATACACATACACGTAAACAACAGATTCGTATCCTCTCTTATGGCACAGTGTTATTCATTGACTAAGTTTATCATTTAAGCAACGTAAAAAATCGTTTTCGAAAGTTGTCTCAGCTATAGGTGAATGCGCAGCTTTTGAAAACACACAAAGAGAACTTTCATTTGATAATTGAACAATCGCTTAACAAACATAAAACGCTAGACGAAGTCAATTGAGCGTTTAATATTATAATTTTTGCAATTAGAGTTGAATATGAATACTGTATTTGCTGATGAAGGGTGAAAAGGTTCAACAGTGAAATAAAACAAGTTATAGAAAATAAAGAGGTTCTTTCCAACACAAATTCTATTCACAGGGCTTTCTGATAACATAGCCATCTTCATCCGTGCTCCGGAATAGCCCGTAGGTTAAACTGATTTGCACAGCTAAGTCTGACATAATAATTGGCATTTAACTGTATCAGATGTGGAACATCAAATTTACAAATGTCGTCTGCTTTTGAAAAATATGTTAGTAAAGATGTGGGTCACGTTGCCAGTATTCAACGCAATGTTATTAATTCTTTGAGTCATTTTTCGTTTTCTGCACAAAACAGCACAACAACAAGCGTCAACCCAACTGAACAAATGCATGTGCTTATATAAAAAAAACATGTCAATACAATTTTACAAATACAATGCACAACGAAAAATAATAGAGTTAAACAAAGTTAATGTTGGTCGTACTATGCGTACTTAAACTGTGTTTAACCCACTTGCATTATTTCTGAGGCCAACACAGCTATCCAAACATGCATTGTTTCAATATTTTCACTTTAAAACGCAGTTTCAGTCTGTCTTACTTCAGTGCCCTTATGACCTTGATTACTCAAAGCCGGATCATGCGCATATTTCATTGCTACCATTTTATTTATTTGTTGCGTTATTGTATTTATATACTAGTACATTAGTCCTGTATTTCCTCTTTATATTACCAAGGAATACAACAAATTGAGCTATGTTGTTTTAATTATTCAATATTTTCTATCGAAATGTCCATACATGACTTACATCATTATTTTCAGTCACTGTAATATTCAAAATTGATAGAATCATGTTAGTAAGAAAATGAGGTGATACCAAATATATCGGTAGTAATAGTTATATTTTATAGAATGACTACATGACTGTGAATAGCAATCCACCCCTGCTAACACGCTAGTTATGATTTTAAATTATAAATAAAAAAGTATTAGATATATAACCAATTCAGGTTAACGAAATATGTCTTTAAAAATGATTAAATAAAAGATTGTTAGAAATATATTGACAATACCACTTTGATCTTTGCTCATTTGTTAATTAAGTGTATTGTCTGTCAGATGCACACTCTGTAAAATGCATGTTAGAGTAATTAAATGTACATGCACATTTTCGCCCATTTCAGATAAGCTAGCAATAGCACCAAAACAGTATTACTGCACGTAAGCAATGTATATATAGATTTAATTGGGAACTCAATACTTTTGTATTGTCTTTCAATAAACGTTTTCGAAGTCTATGAATATTGACGTGTTTCAGATAGTGTATTTAAGTGCATGGCAATGTAGTTTTGTGTGCGATTGATTAAACAAAACATGTTCAAAAGCGTATAAAGAATATCTTAATCCAGAGCTCTCATTACTGTATGCGTAATATGAAAGCTACGCAGATGTTGAAGTACATCCTAATTTAAACAAAGCATTTATTTGTAAAGCCGAGTTTGGTAATTTCAAACCAAAATACCCTTGAATAGCTATCGTATAACCTTGAAGCAGTAGTTATCAGTAATTAATGTGTGTTTTATTAACATTATTTACCGGTTTCCGGAAATACATTTTTCGAGGAATAATCTTGATCGGTACGCTTGAGTTTGATTTTATTTAGCCTTGACAAGGGCGAAGCTGAAAAACTCACGATCGCTTTATTTTGATGAGTCATGTGCGGGGCTAATGATGACATACGAATGCATAATCACCATCATCTTAAGAAGATTTTGTTTGCATTGCACATGTTTGTTATTGATCGTTACAAGTCACATGTGGATATATTGTTCTATTAAGGTAACTTCGATTTAAAAATTGGTATATGTTATTTAAGTTAAAGTTAAATGGTTTTCGGAACAACAGTATAAATCAATTTTGTTCTTATTAAAATAGAGACAAAGGGGATTGCAGTGTTAACTTAGCCTGGTACGGTATTTTTTATTAATAATATGCAATAAACAACAATGACGTTAACAAAAAGGTGAGCAATCAAGTAAATATAATTAAACACGAGCACTCTATTAACTAAACAATCACAATAAAACAAAAATTTCAGAAAATAATGAGTTTGAAACTACATATACTGTGTTTTCATATTGTTTTTGTATAATCATAAAGCGCAATAAAGTTATGTATCAGAAGCTATTAATAAACAGTATGTATGTTGAGTGACATTTAGTAGCGGTCGGTCACTTGTGAGTCACAACGTATTATTGTTAACATTGCACACACTAATAAAAATACTTGAATAAGACCAATCTGAGTTTCATAATAACATAAATCATAACAGAAACTTCAGATTTGACTGATTGCAAATAAAACATATTTAAAGCATTGCATGTTAACGAAGTTCACTTGCAAATAAGAGGTAAATGTTATTAATACAAATCATTGATAAGAAAATATTCAACTTCAAATTGACGCCGTTTTCGGTCGACTAGTTAAGACATTTACTTGACAGTGATAACCAATGAATTCCAGAGTCATGTTTGTTAACATATTGGGTAAACCGTAACATATAATATCTAAGCATGTAGAAGTTAATTGTACATGTTTAAGGGAAAAGATGAACATATCTATCATACAACTTGGTGGCACGAATGTTTCCTTGCATTTAGCTGCTTTTTAAGGCACGATCTTCTTAATAAGACAATATGATATATATGTGGAACAGATACAATTCTTACTTAAAATACAGCAATGTGATATGTTTATATATATATATATATATATATATATGTATATATATTGACGAGATGCAAATAAATTGACTCTACTGTCGTACATCCCAATTAACTTGAAAAACACAACATATTTGTCAAAAAATGTCTTGAATTGTATACTGTATATTCATGATATAACTTCATTCAATACCTTTTCAAGCTATAAACTACACATGATGACATACTAGTGTATTACTTTAGCCAAACACAAAATGATTCCGTTTTATTTTGTTCACTGATGGTAAATACTTGCTTTATTACTATTGCTATTATAATTATTTATGTTGTTATTATGGGAGCGTTAGGTTGCAGCTTAAAGAAAAAAATAAACACTGTTAATCAATGTCAATGTTGAAATCAAACGTAATTTAATCTTATTTCAGTTTGGCAGATCATAAGTGTAATGAACCAGGAAATGATCATTGTAATTGTCAATGTCTAACAATTCAGGATTGGATACAGATACAGAGAGCCTGTCATATTTGTTCAGCTTAAAAACTGCTGACAGGAAACTTGTAAAATAACCACCATTTCTTTCAATTGATTTTTTGGTTTGCATTAGGACACCATTCGTTCCAAATTTGTGGGAAAGGATATCAACATAATGAATGAAAGTCGTTGGTCTTGATTCATTAAGCGTTGGACTGGTCTCTTTTCGTCGCCGAAGATTCAGCTGCGACGAAACGATGTAGTAGCCAGGCTGCCGGACAAATATTTCACCTTCGAGCTCCAAGTGGACGCAGTGTTTTGTGTAAAAGGTTCGACCGTTTTTGTTCCACTGGACCTTGTGATGACCTGGAAATAAAATTAAATTAACAAATATATATCACACATAGAAGAAACAAATATCAAATGATTTCTTATATGATTATATTTGTTCTTACCATCTACAATGTCGCTAGGTTTGAACTCCACAATTCCAACTGCTTTAGCTATGGGCTGTTTGTCGTTTGTAACTCTATCACAGCCAGCATACTCGTCCGCTATGTCAATGAGACCTGTATAATGATACAATTACAAAATGTGTAATTGGTGGATATAAGAAATTTTCATACACTAATTATTGACTTTATAAGCGATGCATACATTGCTTATGGATCCTCATTGCATTCATTGGCAAATAAACTTGACCTATACTTACTTTGACCAGAACTGCTGTAGTGATACTGAGCTGCCATTTCCTAAAGAGTAATATGAAGTGTATGACAGACATGATAAATATAAACAAACTGGTATATATGTCTGAGTTTGAGATTGAAGACGAGTCATGTAAAATACTAGTGATCGTAAATTAACTCCCTGCTATGTTTAATTGAATACTTGGCAAATCTATTTTTAAAAACCTAACATGTCTAGTTGAAATTAAACTTTAAGATCAGTGTAGCAGTTTTGATGTGCAAGAATTTTTTATACAATTTTCGATGAAACATAGGGTTTGCAACAGTTTTGGACGAGAATGTCGGTGTCACGTTTAACATCAAATTTGTTGTGTTTCAGTGCATTATTTTTATGGAATTTGAAAGTATTATTTTTTTCTTTTGTAGCATAGAAAAACCTGATAAAGACATGTGCTTTGGTCCGAAGTATTTGATTTGCTTAAATTAACTATGCACTTAATGAGTTACAATTTGAAATAATATCTGAATAATGCTTTCAACAGGTCCACAACACATCCCATCGTCCCTTCGTTTGATAGTAGAACGATTAGCAGCTTCTGGGCCTAGGTTTATGTCAGCATTGAACTTTATTTCGTCGCAAGGAAAGCATGTGAAGCTTTCTTGATGTTTTAAAAATGCTCTTGTTACAGCTAAGGCTATTATCAGAACTAGGAACACAAGCGTTAGGGTGACGGTTGCTACTATACAAATAATAGATACTTGTTTTGAAAAGATGCGATTGCATTTACCGGACCCCTGAAAAAGTAACACACTCTGTAAACAATACATTACACAAACCTTAATTCAGTCGATGCAGTCCATTGTTTGTTTTACCTTGAAAAGTTATAGCAAAACAATACATTACACATTATTAACGTACACTTATTATTTGCTTATAACCATCGGCTCTGTCAAGTTTCTAATTTTCAAGATAATCTGTATTAGTAAAATCAACCAAAACACAACATTTAAAATATAATTAATAAAACGCACCCTCTTGTTGTGTGTAGGCTTGTGACCGTTAGACATCATGCTCTGAGTTCAGTAAAGATGTTGATGCTTTTCCCCTGCTTGTTGTGCGTGCGCTACGATTTAACTGATATCTGAACAGTGCTGATGTCTTGCAAGAATTGTGTTCAGCCTGCATAAGGAGTATAAACACGTCTGATCCAACAATAATTTAAGCTAATAGCATATCCGACATAAGATTTCCTGTTCTTGTGCAATGAGAGATTCGTATGAGTTTATCAGAATCGTCGTGAATGCCGTTCTATTAGCGTTCATAATATTATGATGATTTGATATGTAATTAGCTATTCGTAGGAGAAAATCCAAAACATGGCATGTGGTACATTTGACGTATCTGTATACTCAAATCGATAAAGATCTCAATAATAAATTAGTTTATTAGATTTGGTCAGCCATCGTAGGAAATACAAAAATGGATAAGTGTTGACGTTGTCAGTTTCCCTGAGACTAATCTCTAATAAAGGTAAAAATATAAAAATAAAACACTTCCATAAGCGGTCTAGTCTCAGTGATGTTTTTATCGCATTTTAAAGGCAACGACCTTGATCCCACGGTTGTTGAAGTCAGTCTGGACCAAAATCAAGATGAGGAAGTCACGGAAATGAACAAAATGCTAGGAGTGTATACATGTTCTGCACTGTTATCTTGTTTAAATAATGAGTCTCTTTCTGTCTGATGTGTTTTGTTTTACACGTCCAAAGGAGATTTTCAATTACTGTTATACCATATAACATAAAGTAAACCTTAATGTCATTGCTTTGTTGTTTTAAGTTATGAACGGTTAAGGCATTTACGACGTGTTTAAACATCTCTACTTTTGTATAATAAATTATTTTATTCTCAAAATATCATAAGTATATAATGTATCTTGTGATGTTGTTTTTTTTAACAAACACACGCCTACATAGAAGACTATATATATATATATGATAACATGAATCTTTAAAAACATGTTTTTATGAAGTTTTGGGGTTCAATATTTAGCAAGCGTAATAAACACATCCGTTACAATAGTTATGTGTAGGTGTAATAAGGAATTCAGGAACTTTGACATAATAAGATTTTATCAGACATTAAATCAAAATGCATTATTTTTTTACGGAAATGTCAATGAAAAGCTAATATTATGTTTTTATGGTAAAATAGTAAAATAAAAAAAAATAAAAAAAAACAGCAGCTTTGTGGTGATTGCTGGTATTTTAAGAAAGAAACAAATCAGCAATAAGCCTTTCCAGCCCACTTTTGTATTTTTTGCGCAGCTCGTTTACAATGATGTTGAGAAGCAAATGCAAAATAACCATACGAACAAGCATTAAACCCAGAGGTATCAAATTCGGTGTTGATATTTTCCTGATAATCAATCGATCGGTTAATCATCCAAGCAATCAATCGTTTTGTCAAATAATCAATCAATCGTACAGACAATCCTTTAGATACCTTTAATTCAGACCAAACATGACTTTGCCACTCTTAGAAAAAATAGTTTGTGATTGGTTCTTTTCATAGTGCTAATCACTGGCTACAAATGATGATATCTGGTGTTACCTCCCACATGTTCCTAATAATATTGAGATTTTTTTTTGCATTTAAAAATTATTTTGTTAACCATTTAAACATAACGGAAGTTTAATTTTTGCCTTAATACGTGCATTAAAGAAAGTTATTTAAATTGCTTTGCGTTAGTCTTATTCATTTCTTTAATTTGATAATTATACAACCGCTCTAAACCGCTCGTGAATAAGTTTAATAACTCGAGTTGCGGGTTTAATTGCGTTTTAAATAAGGCTGCTTATCTTGTTATGTTAGTGTATGACACAATAGAAGATTAAGTGAATGTGGCTTAACGCTTAATTAAACATCACTTATATCCAAATGACTTCCTAAATGCATTACCTCTTAAACATTTTTAATCATACTATTATTGCGTAATATAAAAGAATTATGAAAACAGTATAAAACAATAATTTTGGCCGTAAAGTCAGCAAATTGACTGTACGGTAAGCGTAGTGGCTAGTATACTGGCTTCCCACCAATGCCTATATCAAAAACTAAAAGAGAAGTACAGAAGTCGAAGGTTTAAAAAATTCGAAAAGTCGGAAAGTCCGCACTGGTTCGATTTCCGGTCTACGGAATATCCGGAATCCCAATTAAACAAACCAGGCCCTCGAACAATTTAGTTCAGGAGGTCTGAATTGGTAAGACTGAACGACATGTAAACCAATGGAAATTTTCAGTTGTTGCATCATTATTCATTCACTAAATAAGCTGATAGAGTACATCGATGTCTGTAAATGTGTCATGACCTTTTGTTAAATATTTAAATGATATTTAAATATGCTCACCCCACCACTGTACTCGTTAAAAGACTTTTTATTATTTCCTCGTATTATAAGGTCTCAAAATAATTTGCACATTATTTTTTATCGCAATAATTGGGTATTTATAAACTTTGGCCTTTGTTACTGTTACCATTACTACTACTACTACTACTACTACTACTACTACTATTACTACTACTACTACTACTGCTACTACTACTACTACTACTACTACTACTACTACTACTGCTACTACTACTACTACTACTACTACTACTACTACTACTACTACTACTACTACTACTACTACTACTACTACTACTACTACTACTACTACTACTACTACTACTACTACTTCTACTACTACTACTACTACTACTACTACTACTACTACTACTTTTTCCACTACTACTACTACCAGCACCAAAACCACAACCACCACTAGCACCACCACCACCACTACTACTACTACTACTACAACTACTACTACTACAACTTCTAATACTACTACTACAACTACTACCTCTACTACCACTACTACTACTACTACTACTACTACTACTACTACTACTACTACTACTACTACTGCTACTACTACTACTACTTCTTCCACTACAGCCACCACCACTATCACAACCACCACCACCACCACCATCACAACAACAACTATTAATTCTACTACTACTACTACTAATATTACTACTGCTACTACGACCACCACCACCACCACCACCACCACCACCACCACCACCACTACTACTACTACTACTACTGCTACTACTACTACTAATACTACTACTACTACTACTACTACTACTACTACTACTACTACTACTACTACTACTACTACTACTACTACTACTACTACTACTACTACTACTACTACTACTACTACTACTACTACTACTACTACTACTACTACTACTACTACTACTACTACTACTACTACTACTACTACTACTACTACTACTACTACTACTACTACTACTACTACTACTGCTGCTGCTGCTACTACTACTACTACTACTACTACTTCTACTACTACAACAACTACTACTACAACTACTACCATTACTACTACCACTACTACTACCACTACTACTGCTGCTACTATTACGACTGCTACTACTTATAATTTAGTATAATAAAATAGTAATTATTTGCAGTACTATGACTTAAAATACTATTTTTCTAAAGCAGCTTTGCTAATTCTTAATATAGAGTGCTTATCCTGCTATTTGACATTTAGATAAAACATTCCTGTTAAAAGTTAGTTACCCTGCCACTTAACACGGGCCGGGAATGTCCAGCATAGCGAAAAACGCTACTCGAAATCAATAGAGCAATACTATCTTTTCAAATATAACCTGCCAAATCAGACAACGCATTGATTGCATAAAAATATGCATGAAACCTATCTTTAAAAAAAAGGTTTGAGGTAGGTACTTTAATACGCATTATATAGTTCTTGCAAAAAGAATTAAAAAACGGCATTGGAACTAAAAACAATTATAGTTTAAACCGTAGCGCATGCGGCGCATAAATTTAACCAAAATCAGTATGGCAGTTTAGTTCACGTTTTCAACGCTTAAATTGTTCAATTAATTTAACTCAATTTTTCGTTAACAAATAGTTCAGATTTTCATTCAGGTATAACCAAATGAAAGCACTTATTAAGTTCAATAGTTTTGCATTAACCTAGCTGTTTGAGATATGATTACTTCACTTTATTTTGTTTAAATCAAATGCAATTTAACGGACATTTAAGGAAATGAATGTGTTAGAAGTATATATCTTTATTTGAGTCTCGTCCATATGCATACTAAAGGTTACATGCAATACATAAAACAAGTATATGGCCATTCTATACAGAATTACAAGAGACTTTTTGCAAATACACAGAACAAATGATTACAAAATAAAATAGGTGAAGTAAGTGTAAAGCTAGAAATAGTAGTTTTTCCAATCTAAAACAGTCTTTTTACAATGAAAAATGTATGGAAAATAATAAGCAAATTGTAATTTATCAAAGTCCAATTGAGTCAAAGATTTGACCTAGATGCAATGCCCTGGCTACTGTTGTTTGTGTCATAAACCAATGTCTAAATAACTGATGTTAAATCCTCAAAATATAAAATATATTTACCAAAGTTCCAAATTACGTGGACATCCCTGTAAAATCAAAAGTTTCGCTTTATAGAAAAATGTCTATCTCATTCAAGAGTAGCGATCGCATAGCAAGAGACTTACATTTAGTTCGTTCTTGATTAACAATGAAATATTAAACGACCTCCTTGATTGAAACACAAAATCACACTGTTAGTTTAGAGCATCCGTCTCAATGGATAGTTTTAACACGACTGACAATCATAGAAACCACCTTGAATACCCCACCTGTTCATATTGGACTACAATAAATTGCGCTGTCAATTTAAATCAGATTCAAAGGGTGTAGTTAAAAGTTAATTTGAAGCTAGTTATGATTATTTTGTCAAGAAAAGAATAGTACCAAGTACCAAGTACCAATTTGTCAAATGTAGTAAGCTGGGTAAATTACCAACTGGTTTTACTGAATAACCACACAATTTACGAGTTTTACGTGGGTATAAGATAAGCCTTATCAAATCATGCTCTTTTGTTAAACCGTCTACGATCGACCAGTCTGGCTATATACTTGAAAAAAGATTATTGTTTGGTGTAATTAAAACGCGGGACAACTAATTTCAATATGTTCGGTATATTGACAGTAATATCAGATACCATGCTGAGTAATAGGGTAGAACATTACCCTCAAAAGTCATTGATTGAAAACTTCAAAATATGAAAGCGTTATCTTTATTTACATTTTAGCTCGACTATTCGAAGAATATGGAGAGCTATACTACTCACCCAAACGTCGGCGTCGGCTTCGGCGTCGGCGTCGGTTTCGGCGTCACACCTTGGTTAAGGTTTTACATGCAAGCACACATAGGTTATACCTCAGCAATTACTTGAGGTATATCATTGAGACTTTAAACAGTGGTACCTACCTACTGTATTACCCAAGTTAGAAAACTTTAATTTGCATTTAATGCAAATAATAGGCCTTCATTATTCGACTTAGAAATTCTGGGTAAGGTTTTGCATGCAAGCACACATAGGTTAATATCTCATCAACTACTTGAGGTATTGCATTGATACCAGATACAATGGTACTCAACCATCCAACCTACTTAATTAACCATCTAAGATAACTCTTCTTTGCATTGAATACAAATAATTGCCCTTTATTATTCAACTTCCTGGTTAAGGTTTTGCGTGCAAGCACACATAGGTTTATATCTCAGCAACTACTGAAGGTATTGCATTGGGACTTTATACAGTGGCACTCAACCATCCAACCTACTAAATTAACCAAGTTAGATAATTCTTGTTTGCATTTAATGCAAATAATTGCTCTTTATTATTCGACTTAAAAAATCTGGTTAAGGTTTTGCGTGCAAACACACATAGGTTAATATCTCTGCAACTACTTAAGGTATTGCATTCAGACTTAAAACAATGGTCTTATGTCGATGTATCGATATATCAGTATTTTTAAATTTTATAAACGTTTATGAAATATTTCTTCATGAAGCTGCTTTATTTTTACTTGTTTTAAATGCCATTGATATCACTTAGATCTTTGCATATTTATCAGTTTATGGTTATGACTGGGAACTGCAAACAATCTTTATAATGATTAAAATAGTATGCACCATATTTGCCTCTTTCAGTTTACCCAGCAATTTCGCTTTAACATTTTTTCTGCACTTAAGCAGTATATTTGTAAAATATATAAACATCAATACTTTACTTTTTATGATCCTATAATAAACTCTTTCGATGTTTGAAGAAAGGCTTTGGTATTCAATGTTGACAGATAATTGACAGATAATTGATTACACTGCCTTGTCAGGGAAGAATGAGTGAGTTTTGAAAAAGCATATTGGTATAAGCGAATAAAGCAATATATTTAATATTGTGGCTATTGTACAGCATTTCGAATTAGAGTGACACTTTCATTTAAAATCAATGCATACACATGTATTACAAACATCAATTTTGATTATTAAACCTTTAACTAGTTACTAAATAATGCATTTATGGAGAATATTAATTAGTGATAACAAGATTTTGACCGCGTATTTAATAGCAGAAAGCGCAAAAATATTAAATGATTGGTGAATGCTAAAAGATTTACTGTGGTCTACTATAGTGTCATAAGGTAGAAATTCAGTGTTTTATGCTAATTTCGTTCAATTTAAACTTAGTATCCTTCATAAGAACCATTGTTTTAGACATTTCATCAACCTTTTTGCGATATTGAAACAATGGTATCAATTATGGTAAATCTTATTTGGGAGAAAGCGTGCATCTTTAAATATGTTCTAAGGCAGCACATATATAGAAATGTGAAATCCTGGTGTAAAAAGGCATTTATTTTGTTAATATAATGGGAAAACCGAGTTCGTCATTTCAAACAGAGGTTTGGGTCGTGCTTTTTTGCCCTTAATTGTTGATATTTTTTAAATGTTCGTCTACTGGGCTTGTACCTGTATTTTCCATTGTCTTATAAATAACCAAAAACCGCTTTTCTTATACTTTGACGTAGATAGATTAATCGGAATGACGAACATTTGATCTTGTCAGACGTGTTGTTTTCACGATGATAGCCTGTAGAGTAAACACTGCTTAAATGAACGAATGAAACTGCATGATTAGATCTGGTGGAAGCAGTTTGTATGTGGTCTACTTTCATGCAAAAAATCATGTTAAAGAAATGTCTGTGACACAATCGTGAAATTGTCTTCTGTATGTCTCTTTTGTGTGATCGAATACCAACCCAACTGAAACGGTGGTGTTTTTTTAAATATTTGTTTATCGATCAAATTATAATCAATGTGTATTCAACAAACAATTATCAAGAACTAGTTGCATGAAGAAATAATGAAACGATTGTCAAGCTTGTGTTAAAAGATGTCATGTAATAGGCATGCAAATTAACCTACAGGAACACGTACTATAAAAAACAGACACGAACATATTTATTTTTTTAGATTAAAATCAAGTCAATATTTGTTTATTATCGGATATCATATGATATATCACTCATAATATATTTGAAAATATTTACTCACGATTTCATTTAATAAATAACAATAGAATCAACCTTTGTTATATTTTAAATATTACATATACATCACTATAATGACACTGAATGATAGGCACATTGGTCTGAGAAAATAAGACAAAATATGCAAACGCTGAAAGCATTGAAAAGCTGTCGGCGCGACAAGAGTGGAATTAATGTTTTACACTTCTGTTACAGTGCAAAACAATAAATTTCATTTTTTTAGTTGACCCCAATATGTTACCGATAAGTGCATATCAGTACCTAAAAGTACCACAGGTTATGTTATTGATGACATTTTAAATTATTTTTTCTAGTTTTATTACAGTTATTATTTAAGCCTTATGTACTAGGATATATGAACATTGCTTTCATCATGCAAGTTAACTTCGAGTGAAAAGTTTATTAGATAAATATGATATTGGCTTAAAACATTTTAACCATTTGTAGTCAATGACATGTAAGATAAGAATAAATACATTTCCATTTTCTTCGTAATTAACTAAAATTATTGTTCCTCACCAAACTGTATTTATAATTCGGCTTGCTTTCAAATTTACAAAACAACTATGAACACGACGATCAATAGCACCTCTCCCCGAGTTAAACTTTCTAAATGCCACTTATTAAGTTTTTTGGTATTGAAACGAGATGAGTGGTTGCCATAATTAGATGTTCTTTACTACGTAAATACTATTATTGAATCTAAGATTAAATCAATGAAGTTTTATACTTACAACGGCATATAAACGTATAGGCTCTTGTTGATGTAGTTTTTGTTTGTTTGTAATGCCTGTTTAACCTTCTTAGTTTCAGTGAACGTAGCTTCGACATTTTGAGGAGGGTGTACTTATCTGGGGGAAATTCATCTATATTAATATGGAAGTCTTTCTAGATTCTTATATGTTTTATCACAGAAATGCCTAGGTAAGAGAAAAATAATTCAAATTGACACGATAAAACAGTTGTAGATATTACTCACTTTGCTATCGCAATTATTTACTTATAAACATTGTTTACGACACAAGCATAACACAACATCACACAACTAGGAATAAGACTTGGAAAAATTGGCAACTGTTTTCACATTGCAAGATTAAAATATTGAATCTGTGACTTCGGGCTCGTTCGGCAACATCAGTAACGTTTTGATTTTTCTGTATGGGATGCTTAATTCTAATGTCGGAAGGATCGGAATGATCATACCCGCACTGAGCGAGCTCTCTGAATTCGACACTAGTTTTTGAAACGAAACTAGTTGCAAATCAAAGTAAACTTACATTTAATGTTAATTCATCTCCTTATACGTCTCCACAGAATAAAAACCAAACCGTCTATGTGATAAGTCCTCCCACTGGTCTCAGAAGCTACAATCACAAACATACCTGTTGCCTTTACCTTAAACGTGTGGTGTTGCCAATAACATATCAAGTGAAGAATCGAGTCCCGCATTTTATTTTATACTGAGCCAAATAACCGTGCAAGAGAACAAATGCACGAGAAACAAAAATCCCGCCCAAACCAAACCGGGTTTTTATACAACACTAATAAATATAAACAAAGTTTAACAGGTGTGCACATATTCACACAAGTCCACACCCTAGACCATCACCATGACTGCTATGCTTTGATATTGTCGGCACAATAACAATTACTACAAATGTTAGATGTTAAAATTATTTTTGAAAACCCATGCTAAGCTTCCAATTTGAATAAGGTCAAGATATTGCAAAATATACCAACTACATTAAATGTACATGTCAGCAATACATATAAAATCCAATATTTGAGTTAAATTCCTTAAATAACTGTGCCACCGCTGAAGTAAATGCCGCAGGCCATACAGCACTGCGGCATGATGCATTTTTTTGTATTCACTTGATATTCTTGATATTTGATACTTGATATTTCAACTAATTCATAAACATGTTGAAAGGCGACATTATGTCAGGGAAAGTTTATCAGCTCTTAATATATATATATACCAATCATCATATCATAGTCTTTAAAGCGCTGCCTCTCTGATATCAGATTTGTTAATTTATAATAGTATGCCATAGTGTATAATAATGTGTGTATGATATTAAATCCTTATTAACATTTGCTTTAAATACACGCGGTATATTTTACGGGACCTAACCCTTATTTAAATTTAAGGCTAAGCATAGGTTTTCACTAATAGTGTGGACAGCAAAGAAGCAAATCATCATGACGATCACCATCATAAAGTACGCATCACAATTTTAATAGTTTTACTTAAAACTAACACCTTGTTGTATAGTGTTATAGTGTAAGTGTTCGCAGTAGTTGCTATATTAGCAACAGTGTTATATACAGCAGCAGTGACAGCAGGAGAAGTTGAAGACATTTCACTGTAGTGACAAAATTAAAACATAGCAGTAAGGGTTATGCCCGAGAGGGTGTGGTATTGTGTTGAATATGTGCAAACTTGGTAAACTTTGTTTCTATTTAAATTGACATTGTTTCTCGTGCATTTGTTCTCGTGTACAGTACTTTGATTCGATTCGTCACTCGATGTTTAATTGGCAACACAACACGTTTAAGGTAAGGTAAATATCAGTGTAAGGTCTTGAGATAATTATCAGTGGAGGGAAATACGATATAAACGATGTTTTGTATAATGGAGACGGATATGGAAATAAATCAACATTACAAATTAAACTCGTGTAAACCTCTGAGAGATCGTTTTATGCGGGTATGATCATTCTAACCCAGGATTAGACATTAAACGTTAGAATATCATACAGAAGAACCAAGATGCTACTGATGTGGCTAAACGAGCACAAAGTCAAAGATTAAATCTATTCATCTGATAACCTGAATTGTTTTGCTAGTTACAAGCCTTATTCCTAGTTAGGTCTTGTTGTGTTATGCAACAATGTTAGTAAATAATTGTGATAACAAAGTGAGAATTGTCGCAGGCCAATGTGCCTATCATACAGTGTCATTTACGTAATATTGACTTGAATTGACTTGACTTAAAAATAAAACATCTGGTCTGTTCTTGTCTGCATTATTGTTTCATTTATTGTTCATGCAAATATTTCCTGATTACTGTATGTTTAAGACAATACATCTAAACCGATATTAAAACACACCACCGGTTGTGTGTAGGTGGTATTCTATCACACACATGCTACAATTGACCTGAAATGTACAGTTGTTGTAAAATATTACAACTGAGTGTCAGAAATGTCAAGATTTTCGTATGATAAGGCCGTTAGTACAAATTGATTTCACCAGATATACTCATGTAGTTCATTCGAAAGAAATGCATTACTGCAATTTTTTGCAGAATGCAGACCTTATTTAAGAGAATTATTAAATGGGCAACACAATTTCTTATCGTGAATACAGCAAGACTAGATCAAATGTTTGTTACTGCAATGGCATCTGTCTTCGTCAATGCAATAGGATAGGAGTTTAAGGTTATTTATGTTTAAATTGACAAGACATTATATACACTTCACAAACAATACCTGTAATGCTCACTGATCTATGTGGAATTTATTGCATCTAAATCAATTCAAATTGACCTTAATATAATATTACATTATCGATTGATCGAGTTGTTCGCGCACCACTACACACGTGATGTAATTATACATGACACAAATGCTTGATAGAGGTGATTAAGCAACCTATATATAGCTGTAACTTCTCAGATATTTCCTTTCTTCTTCTTTACGACGATCCTATACGAGCCTGAGCACACTGACATGCCAATAGTACACTAATCAATGTGATATGTATGGCATTTGAATCAATATTCTCCGGCGATCCTATACGTGGAGGCATGAGCCTGAACACATTCTAATAATATGTACTGAATCTAAGCGCAGACGAATGCGGTGATACAATCAGAATTGACAGTGCAGTCTCCGGCAGACAGCAAAAACAAACGCGTTTGTATTCATTGAGAAGGAAGTGTTTAATTAGAAACCAGTGTGTTTACTATGTGTTTGACTCGATGATGTATTGAACTCTCACATTGTTAATCTCGTTCAAACTAATTGTAAGTCTCCTGTTAGGCGCACTTAAATAATGAATGAGAAAGACATTTATCTATAAAGTGAAACAGGCTTTGATATCAACATTTGATTTTTCAGTGATGTCAACGTTATTAGAACACTGGGTAAATAGTTTTTGTTTTGTTTTTTTACTTAACATCAAACTATTTGTTTTGAGCGAAAATAGGCAACTACCAAAACACTTCTACGATATATGTTATAACGACATTGGTGTGAGACACCAAATACGGAAGCAAGGACAGTTTAAACATGTTAAATGCACCCTATGATTCCAATTACTTTCGATAATTAACGATTGCCTGAATACTTTCCTTACATATTTCATTGTAAAAACGAATTCAGACTGGATACAAAAATCTATGTGTTTATGTACTTGACAAACATTCATTTCCCAAAAGTATGAAGCATTTGATTTTTTTAAAAAGTAAGTCATGATTGACCTAAGACAAGTCCCTCACTTTGAATTTAAGCACCGTTAATTATACAGGATATCAATTTGCATTAGGCCGGAACTGACCAGCATATACATTTAGTTCCTATTGGAATGTTGTTGTTTTCTGATTACTGATATTTGAATACATTCAGTAGAAAAGAAGCTATAAATTACTTTTCGAACTAAGACTTACAATTATTTACCTCAAGTAGCATTATCATTATTAATTATAGAAGAAATATCCGGGCTTTTTACATTAATTTATAACGTTCATGTAGGAAGCAGTGCGTTACCCTGTCTCTTTTAACGGGACGGGGATTGTCAGCGTAGCAAACGATGGTACACGTAATTTTGTATTCATATAAAATCTGCCAAATCAGTGGCTCAACGGACAGCGTATTGATAACATTTACAGGTATCAGTACGGCTCATCAACTTTACAAAGATCAAGATGGCAGTTAAGGTGTATATCACGTTTCCAATGAACAGCGATTACAACCCTTATTCCATTAATTTAATTTAACTTTTGTTTCTAGTATAAACCGATGAGAGAACTCATTGAGCTCAATACTTTTTCATTAACCATAACCTGTTTAAATGAAAACTACTTCACATGGTTTAAATGATAAACACAGCCTGATAATAGTTTAAACTGTGCTATGACAAAAATGTGTACGTGCACTTAACGATCCAGCTAGGTGACAATCAGTGAGCATACAAGTGTAATTTGATAATCTCGCAGGAGATACTTAAACTTAACCTCAACATTGACATCTACGTGTCGTTACTCGTAATCAAACTGATCTCGCAGGAGATACTTAAACTTAACCTCAACATTGACATCTACGTGTCGTTACTCGTAATCAAACTGTTATGATACAAATGTATATTTAAGTTATTTGAACAGGTATTCGATATTTGAATAAAATGTATGGTAGAGGTTATGGTGGTGGTGGTTGCGGTGGTGATGGTAGTGTTGGTTGAAGAAAATGTAGTAGTAGTAGAAATAGTAGTTTTAGAAATAGTAGTATAAGTATTAGTAGAAGTAGTAGTTGTAGTAATAGTAGTATAAGTAGTAGTAGTAGTAGTAGTAGTAATGGTAGTAGTAGTAGTAGTAGTAGTAGTAGTAGTTTTTGTAGTTGTAGAACAGTAATTGTAGTAGTAGAAGTAGCAGAAATAGTAGTAGTAGTATTAGTAGTAGTAGTAATGTAGTAGTGGTAGTAGTAGTAGTAGTAGTAGTAGTAGTAGTAGTAGTAGTAGTAGTAGTAGTAGTAGTAGTAGTAGTAGTAGTAGTAGTAGTAGTAGTAGTAGTAGTAGTAGTAGTAGTAGTAGTAGTAGTAGTAGTAGTAGTAGTAGTAGTTGTTGTAGTTGAAGAACAGAAATAGTAGTTGTAGAAGTAGCAGTAGTAGTAGTAGTAGTAGTAGTAGTAGTAGTAGTAGTAGTAGTAGTAGTAGTAGTAGTAGTAGTAGTAGTAGTAGTAGTAGTAGTAGTAGTAGTAGTAGTAATAGTAGTAGTAGTAGAAGTAGTAGTAGTAGTAGTAGTAGTAGTAGTAGTAGTAGTAGTAGTAGTAGTAGTAGTAGTAGTAGTAGTAGTAGTAGTAGTAGTAGTAGTAGTAGTAGTAGTAGTAGTAGTAGTAGTAGCAGTAGTAGTAGTAGTAGTAGTAGTAGTAGTAGTAGTGGTAGTACTAGTAGTAATGTAGTAGTAGTAGTAGTAGTAGAAGTAGTAGTAGTAGTAGTAGTAGTAGTAGTAGTAGTAGTAGTAGTAGTAGTAGTAGTAGTAGTAGTAGTAGTAGTAGTAGTAGTAGTAGTAGTAGTAGTAGTAGTAGTAGTAGTAGTAGTAGTAGTAGTAGTAGTAGAAGTAGAAGTAGTAGCAGTAGTAGCAGTAGTAGCAGTAGTAGAAATATTATTATGGGTGTACGTATTATGCGTGATTATAATATATCTCAAAACTAAATAATAACTTTTTAGTAAACATTTATGTTAAGGTCATTCAAACTTATTGCTGCACAGTGAAATACCCTTAATCATTCGTTTACCTCTTTCCTTATATCTGTTTGTCGAACGTCAAGAAATTAACACAAATAGATCTATCGATTCGATATCGAAATCCTCATCTATTGTATCATACACCAGATACAGTTGATCTGAAACGTACCATAGTACCATAGTTGTTAATTATTGCAAATTATTTCCAAAGGCAAATATTAAATATTGCCATGAAAGTAGACCACGATTCAATTGTTCCATCCGGACATACCCATGCAGTTTCATTAGAAATAAATGCATCAAAGACATATTTTGCAAAATGATAATCGTTAAACTATTTTCATTCAACTGGCAATACAAATGTTAATCTTGAATACAATTCATATGACTACTGCGAATGTTAGTTTATTGCTATGTTACCCTAACCCTATGTAAATGTGATGGGATATCTATTTTATTCAAAATGACGTAACTCGGCTTCCCTATTATCTTAATCAAATTGGTATCTTGGTTTCGATTCAGGATGTATATTTGCTTCCTCATAATGCATATAGTGCATAGGGATGTAAAAATGCTGCTAGGAATACGCTTTAAGATTTAATTTATACGCTTTCGAAAATAGTTTGTTTGATCGAAACGCATTTAATAACCTTACTCTGTCTTTAAATGAAATAAAAAGCTGTCGATATCTGAAATTATCAATAGTATTAGGTGGCCGATCTTTTTTAAAGTACACTGCCTATGTGCAGACGACAAGTGTACATGCAAAAGCTAGATAAACTGAAAGGAGCGAAAAGGCGCATACACTCCAGATTACTATAAAATGCATTTTATAAAACATTGCAAACACTTGACAGACAATACAAGACAATTCAATAAATGAATAAGTGTGCAAATATCTAAGTAGTATTGTCAATGAGAGTTTTCGGAAGAAAGACATCGTCAAATGTTGCTTGATGTATACATTCAGATAGCAGCTAGCATGCTATCAGAGAGGGATTTCGTTTTAAAGCAAAAATCATGCAATCATTCAATAATAATGTTAGAAACCAGTTTTTTGGGTTCATATGGGAATCTACCCATGTTGTGTCGTATTTGTGCACACGCATGCTTGACGTTTTGTAGGCACTGGATTTTTTTTCATTTGTTTGTACATTTATGTTAGTGTTTATGCTGTGTACAGCATTTCAGGCAGCATTTTGGGTATGTGTCTTAACTTGCTTTAATTTTATCCATAAGCTTTGCTCATAGGTCTACAGCAATAAACATTGATGTCATTTAACATCTTAATTTGTGAAACCAGTAAATGTATATATACTATTGTAAATATTATGTCAAACGTTTCAAACTTGCCACTTGTTATGTGAGGCTAAGCTCTGTGATTTTTTTCAATCGTGGTGTTATTCAAGATAAATGGTTTTAATAAATAATGCCTGTAACTTCGTTTTAAATTAGTTAAAAGGTTACACGAAATTGTCTCTTATATTTTTTTTTGCCTCAAACATATAATTACATAGAACCATAACAAATGAGACGAAATAACTGCATGCAGATCACATACGGTGCAATCTTTTCAGCACAGTACATAGGGATTACATATCCCAATATATTGCTAACATACCACAAAGGTTAGTTATTCGATACTTGTTTTTTTAAAGGTAAGACTTAACTGTTTACAACATTTATTTATTTTCGAAATACCTAGCGCGATGTTAGGATTAAAGTTCTTTGATTGAATCTTATCTCAATCATTTAACTCTTTCCTACCGCTGACAGCCACATATTCATATCGGATGGGTTGTTTTAAATTCATAATTGACTTCGCCTAGCGTTAAATATCACAAGGTATGTTTTGAAATAGTTTATACTTTTTATCTTAATGAGAGTTAAATAGTTGCGCATTCACCTCGAGCTGTGGTTGTGGAAACTTTAGAAAACGATGCTTTAAATTGTTTTAATGAGAACTCAGCCAGGTGATAGTATATAAATATTGCATGGCTTTCAGTGTGACAGAACATATTGTCAACATGAGGGAAATACTGTTACCCGAGGCGAAGCCGTGCAATATTTATTTTATTTTACCGAACACAATTACATTTATATTTATAGGAATTTTTATCATTACACAGCTTTCAAGTTTAATCAATTCATTCTGTAATTATTGTTTGTTTACATTAGCTGTCCTTTAGTTGCATATGTCGTTTAGAAATAATGCAAACACCGGTGACCAGATTTATAACACATTTTATAGGAATGACGTCACCATTACGTCATATGTACTTCCGTTGTGTGGAAAATTCTCAATAAAAAAAATGTTCTTATGATTGATAGACATGTTTTCACATGCTCAATACATTGTAAATCAAAACAATCATTATTCCTGAAACTTTTATACCTTAAATATCTATTCTTGCTTGATTTATCATTTCGAGTAGAGATTAAAGCATAAACCGCTGCCCTATAGTTGAAAGGTCATTTTGGAAGATCTGTCATGGCGGACGGTGCAATTTTTAGAGTTTGTTTTTCAAGTGGGGTGATTTCTCTTAGGAATAACTTGACCCCCCTTTTTATTGGCTTAAAAGGTAATTTAAAGCTTGTACTTTAAGAATATATGTGGTTATCATAGCCTGAATTCGCTTGAAATGCCTTTAAATGTTGTCTAAAAATCATAATTTTACATTGAATTATATAGGGAATAACAATGGTGGTGTGTAACCTTAATACGCGCTTACCACCTCAGACGTGGGAAACCAAAAATGCCTATTTTTAGACGCGCGTACTATGAGACAGTATCATGTCAACCGGTCAAAACGCTACTGTCAGTGTGTGGCAGTACGAAATTGCCCATGATGGGTATATGAAAAATTAACATGGACAGATCACTTGAGATATAATAACTTTAACTATGTCATTAATAGGTTGCGAACCCTTCGTTAACGGATACGTGGATGCTACTGTTTGTGCATTAAGTGATCCAGGTAAGTGTACATTGTACTTTCTTAGAATGCCTTGTACGAAAGCACTTGCAAAGGGACTGATGTCGGTATTAGCGAGCCTGTAAGTTTAAGTTTAAATGTTGATATTTTAGAAGACGTTTAAACTCAAATGCAACTTAACGTCATTGTGTTGCTACATGTACAGGCACTCTTAATCTTGTTTAGCTGTCATCTATTGGCGTTGGGCAGACTACATCGTTTACTCTTATTCAATATACCTTACTGGAACTAAGCTAGTGAAAAAGTCGCTTTTAAAATTGACGGCGACGATGTCGGTGTTGGTGTCGGCGTCTTTTAAAATTGAGTTATCATTTTTACTTATAGCTCCAACGACCAATATTCATCTCATTGCATAAGGTTACATAACTCCATACTATCATTACTTTAACTTAAAATTATGGCGCCTGATTGACTTAGTATTTTTGGTTATGAACAAAATAAAAAAGAGCATTTATTGATTGACACGAAGTTATAATATATCAAATCAATCGTGTGTATATGTAAACAGGCAAAGGGTATCCATATAATGCAGCATAATACCTGAAAAATTTACCCCTAATTAACGTTTACAGAATTAAGGATTCAAGCATTATAATTGTTCGTTTGTTTAGTTCCCTATACATGACATAAATGAAGTATCGGTACCACTAATGTTGGGCGGTGAGTAATTACTTAAAACGATTCATCAATTATAACTTGCTTTAAATTAATTCCTGAAATACGCTCTTTGATCTAGATTGGCAGCGCAATGTATTGTATTCCAATACCAATATAAACGTGCTGGTATTCAAGGTTGTATCTATGATTGACATTATCCGTTGAGACGGAAGTTTTAAACTAATTACGTGAGTGTATGTTTGACTCGTGTATGAAGTGAACTTTAACATTGTTAATCAAGATCGAACTAATTGGAAGTTTAATGTTATGAGTAGTTAGATATTGAATAAGAAAGACATTTATATATAAAGCATTAAATTTTATAGGGCTGTCCACGTAATTCTAAGACTTGGTAAAAACTACTATTTTGTGAGATTAAACAGTAAACAATTTATACCGATTAAATGAATGCAAAATTTTGAAACACTATTTTTACGCACAGGTGTAAGACAAAAACAAACAGTATCGAGGTGACATGCACTTGTTTACCCCGTTTCATATTTCTGTAAATGACAATTTACTAACTATTTTCTTTACATTTCTCAATGAAATGACTATTTCACATTGTAAACATGCCACTTACAGCGTTGCATGTTCTTGACAACCATGCATATCCATAAAGGCCATTTCGAATGTTATTGATTTAAACGAAATAAAGTCTGTCATGTTTAACCTTGGACAATTCACTCACTTGGAAGTAAAGCAATAATGTCTGTTAAGGATTGTTAAATATAAAAGTTTAACGTTTCTGATAAACTATCTTGAACAACGCTTATTATCTCATTTATATAACTCAACGCTGATAACCACAAAATTATTTCGGAGGATTGTGTTAAATAAACAAGGTAATTATGTAAACAAATATTTCAACATTAGAGCTCGGTATGATATATGATGACAGCATTCTTAATCAGATTTCAAATATTTAGTTATTCACCTCTAGCTGTTGGAGATATAACATCAGAAAACTTTACATGATTGTAAGGATAAACGCAGCAAGGTGGTATTTGAAATTGTAGTATAGTATAACCCCTCTGTATGGTTACGTGCACGCGTTTACTACTAGTAATGCACTGAATAACCCTGATTTTCATTGTACTAGTTTAAAACGTGAAATAGTACGAATAATGTGATTTAAGTGAGTATTTTACGTCTTTGTATTTCGACGCGCATAGGTAAACAACTTGTTTATGACCCTCTTTCGGTGTTAAACATAAGTCATAATTTGCGCTTCTAATTAGTAAACAGCACTAGGGTATACAGACGACGAAAAACAAAGTTTAAAAAAAAGGAATTCAAAACGACCTAATATTTATGGCTTTTATAAGAAGATATTCAAGTACATTTAATATAACATTATAATCAATTAACAGCGATAATGATGAATAGTTTGTATCTGCTGTTAAATTACGCGTAAATTACTTTAATCTGCACAAATATTTTGGGTGCTTCCTCCACTTTTGATCACCTTTTGCACTTTTCATGGTTGATTGGGTAAGACTTTAGTTTTACGTAGATCACTTGCATCAAATAACTCTTTACTCTCATCTTTCTGCATGTCATAAAGTGTTTACATATGCAATACCCTTTCTGGTTTTTGTACCTGATCTGTTCCCATCAGAATACGTTATACGTATTGTTGAGGAAATTAATAAAACGAACATTGTGAAAGCTCTCAAGATTGTTTTCGGTTCAAAGAATGTACCTTGGTCAAATATTTAATACTCTACTGAAATGGACAAATCATCAGCCGATCTAACGATTGCCTTTAACACTTGTGTAACAACCATTTAACCTCTTTAATAATAACCGCTATTCCGCCCTACACTTTATGCATTAAATCTTTACGTCAACTTGCAGGCTAATGCATTATCAATGTTACTGACGTTTTAATGTTTGTTTCATACTTCTATCCCGTTAATTTCATAAATATGGTTTGTAATAGCTTAATCATTTTCCATCTATGTTTGTAAGACAATTACTTATGTATGTAGTTTTTTGTCTATTTTGTCAATGTCCTCTATTGATGAAGGGGTTCTATTTGCTTTTGGTGTGGCTCCTTGTGGAAGTCGCTTTCATTGAGGTGGAGGAAGAGGCGGAGGTTCTGCCTGAGGAGAAGGTATATGTGCACCTCCTTTATAGAATATTGTACACTTACCCTGTTGTCACCGATCACCAGTGAACAAACAATAATTAACATTGAACTTACAATGATCACCATTGAACTAACAATGATTAACATTGAACTTACAATGATCACCATTGAACTAACAATGATTAACATTGAACTTACAATGATCACCATTGAACTAACAATGATTAACATTGAACTTACAATGATCACCAGTGAACAAACAATGATCAACATTAAACAAACAATGATAACCATTGAACTAACAATGATAACCATTTCGCTAACAATGGTCACTGATGAACTAACAATGATCACCACTGAACTAACAATGATCATCACAAAATGACACTGACCACCATTGAACAAATAATGATCACTATTGAACAAACAATGGTAACCTCTGAACTAACCATAAAACATAACTGATCTAACTTTAACCATCATTGAACTAACAATGATCCCCACTGAACTTACAATGATCGCCACTGAACTAAATATTATCACCACTGAACTAATTATGATCACCACTAAACTAACACTGACACCATTGAACAAACAATGATCACCATTAAACAAACAATGGTTACCTCTAAACTAACCAGGACAACCACTGACCTAACATTAGCCATCATTGTACTAACAATGATCCCTTCTGAATTAACAATGATCCCTACTGAACCAACAATGTTCCCCACTGAACTAACTTTGATCTCCTCCGAACTAAATATGATCCCCACTGAGCTAACAATAATTTCCACTGAGCTAACTATGATCCCCACTGAACTAACTATGATCTCCATCCACTGAACTAACTATGATCCCCAAAGAACTAACAATGATTCCCTGCCACTGAACTAACAATGATCCCCACCCACTGAACTAACTATAATCACCACAGAACCAACAATTATCCCCACCCACTGAGCAAAATATGATCCCCACAGAACTAACAATGAACCTTACCCATTTATCTGGTCGTTTACAACTGTTTAGTCAGCAGGAGTTCAGCAAGACATAAGCTTCAGGGGTTGATGAATTTTATTCAGCGATTTAAAAACATTTTCTTAATGTAAGCTCCTTATTTCCGAATGATTTCACATTATCATTTCGAAACAAAAATCTAATAATTTTCTCTTAATATGATTGATATAAATTTGGTATAAGATAATGTTGTGTGTTTTTTTTTTTTAAATCGATTTAGAACTGTAAAAACATATTATTAAATATAATAGATAAAACATTCAATGTATGACCTTATACTTCAATGATTTGTCTGCTATTAAAAATGAATGCCCTATAAAGTGGACTTGTAAGGATCTATTGTAATGAAATATTGAAATCAATTTAGCCTCAAAAGTGACATGTCTTTACACTATTTATTAATTACTTATTATTGTTATGGCACCTATTTGTATTACACATTGGAAAATGGCGAAATGCTATGAAGATACAACGGTACCACTTAAAACATAGTGTTTTTAGAGAAAAGTTGAACAATATATTCATGTACGAGGCTCGTATAGGCATTTCTGACCACGTTAAAATGCGTGTTAGCATTCATTATTGTAAAAGTACTCTTTTGGAATTGTTTGACAAGTCCACGCTGTCTTGAAGTGTTAAATGAATAATTTAAATTTGTTGGGCCATGTTACTCGACCTTCACGTCAAGACAATACCTCTATAATTAATTTGTTATGATACCATTACACGGCTAAACAGGTAATATGTAAAAATTTGACAGTATTCGTGAATATACCAATAGGAGACATCTGATAGATGATATAATTTTATTTTACTCAGTAGTCCAACATCATTATGCGACGATGTATGTTGTACTGCAAACTGACTTGTCGTGAATTAATTGCACCTTAGCCCATTTTAAACTTACAAAACCCACCATTGAACAAACAACGATCACAATTCAACTTACAAAGATCATCAATGAATAAACAATGACCATCGTAAAACTAACAACTACAGTGTTTATTGAGCAAGCAATTATCCTCATTTAACAAACAATGAACACCACTGAACTAACTTTAATCATCAATGAACTAACAGTGATTACAATCGACAAATATTGACCACCATTAAAATAACAAAACTCAACATTGAACTAACAATGATCACCATTGAACTAACAATGATTACCATTGAACTAACAATGATCAACATTGAACTAACAATGATCACCATTGAACTAACAATGATCACCATTGAACTAACAATGATCAACATTGAACTAACAATGACCAACATTGAACACACAATGATCACCATTAAGCTAACAATGACGACTACTGAACTTACATTGCCCCCCATTGAACTAAACATGATAATCATTCAGCAAACAATGATCACAATTGAACTAACAATGACCATCATTGAACCAACAATGACCACCATTGAACTAACAATGACCACCATTGAACTAAATGTGACCACTTTTGAAATAACAATGACTACCATTGAACTAACAATGATCACCATTGAACTAACAATGACTACCATTGAAATAACAATGACCACCATTGAACAATCAATTATCACCATTGAACTAACAATGAATACCATTGAACTAACAATGATCACCATTGAACTAACAATGACTACCATTGAACTAACAATGACCACCATTGAACTTACAATGATCACCACTGAACAAACAATGATCACCATTGAACTAACAATGACTACCATTGAAATGACAATGACCACCATTGAACTAACAATGACCACCACTGAACTAACAATGATTACCGTTTAACTAACAATGAACAACATTGATTTGACAATGATCACCACTGAACAAATAATGTCCACAATTGAACTAACAATGTCCACAAGAAAACTAACATTGACCACCATTGAACTTATAATCACCACCACTTAACTAACAATGACCAACATTGAACTAACAATGATCAACAATTTACTATCAATGGTCACCATTAAACTAATAACAATTATTATTGACAATAACATGATGTCTTATAATTAATCAAGCTAATCCGTTATGGGTCAGGTAAATATTATATCAAGGTTATAAAATATTTGTGGTGTGAAATATATTATGTCAATAACAAAGTGGAATTCGCCACTATTCAGCAAAGCGTTTGACCCTCAGTCATTCACTCATCAGCTATCCAGTGTCTTACCACGAACAAGCGTAATGTAGTTCAGTTAGGGTATGACCTTATACTTCACTGTCAGTTATTCCCTCATTATTTATGCAATATCTAACCCCAGACTAGCCTTAGGTAGTTAAGTTAGGGTATGACCTTATACTTCACTGTCAGTTATTCTCTCATTATTAATGCATTATATAACCCCAGACTAGCCTAAGGTAGTTAAGTAAAGGTATTGCCTTATATCTCACTGTCAGTCATTCACACACATCCTATCTAGTGTCTCACCACAAACTAACCTAAGGTATATTTATTGAGGATGTTGCCTTATATCTCACTGTCAGACATTCACTTATCAGCTATCCAGAATCTAACCACATACTTACCTAAGGTAGTTAAATTTATGGTATGGCTGTATATCTCACTGTCAGTCATTCACTCATTAGCTACCCAGTATCTAACCAAATAATAGCCTAAGGTAGTTTAGATATGGTATAGCTTTATATCTCACTATCAGTCATTCACTCATTAGCTACCAAGTATCTAACCAAATAATAGCCTAAGGTAGTTTAGTTATGGTATAGCTTTATATCTCACTATCAGTCATTCACTCATTAGCTACCCAGTATCTCACCAAATAATAGCCTAAGGTAGTTTAGTTATGGTATAGCTTTATATCTCACTATCAGTCATTCACTCATTAGCTACCCAGTATCTAACCAAATAATAGCCTAAGGTAGTTTAGTTATGGTATAGCTTTATATCTCACTATCAGTCATTCACTCATTAGCTACCCAGTATCTAACCAAATAATAGCCTAAGGTAGTTTAGTTATGGTATAGCTTTATATCTCACTTTCAGTCATTCACTCATTAGCTACCCAGTATCTAACCAAATAATAGCCTTAGGTAGTTTAGTTATGGTATAGCTTTATATCTCACTTTCAGTCATTCACTCATTAGCTACCAAGTATCTAACCAAATAATAGCCTAAGGTAGTTTAGTTATGGTATAGCTTTATATCTCACTTTCAGTCATTCACTCATTAGCTACCCAGTATCTAACCAAATAATAGCCTAAGGTAGTTTAGTTATGGTATAGCTTTATATCTCACTTTCAGTCATTCACTCATTAGCTACACAGTATCTAACCAAATAATAGCCTAAGGTAGTTTAGTTATGGTATAACTTGATATCTCACTTTCAGTCATTCACTCATTAGCTACCCAGTATCTAACCAAATAATAGCCTAAGGTAGTTTTGTTATGGTATAGCTTTATATCTCACTTTCAGTCATTCACTCATTAGCTACCCAGTATCTAACCAAATAATAGCCTAAGGTAGTTTAGTTATGGTATAGCTTTATATCTCACTTTCAGTCATTCACTCATTAGCTACCAAGTATCTAACCAAATAATAGCCTTAGGTAGTTTAGTTATGGTATGGTTTTATATCTCACTTTCAGTCATTCACTCATTAGCTACCCAGTATCTAACCAAATAATAGCCTTAGGTAGTTTAGTTATGGTATGGCTTTATATCTCACTTTCAGTCATTCACTCATTAGCTACCCAGTATCTAACCAAATAATAGCCTTAGGTAGTTTAGTTATGGTATGGTTTTATATCTCACTTTCAGTCATTCACTCATTAGCTACCCAGTATCTAACCAAATAATAGCCTAAGGTAGTTTTGTTATGGTATAGCTTTATATCTCAGTTTCAGTCATTCACTCATTAGCTACCCAGTATCTAACCAAATAATAGCCTAAGGTAGTTTAGTTATGGTATAGCTTTATATCTCACTTTCAGTCATTCACTCATTAGCTACCCAGTATCTAACCAAATAATAGCCTTAGGTAGTTTAGTTATGGTATGGCTTTATATCTCACTTTCAGTCATTCACTCATTAGCTACCCAGTATCTAACCAAATAATAGCCTTAGGTAGTTTAGTTATGGTATGGCTTTATATCTCACTTTCAGTCATTCACTCATTAGCTACCAAGTATCTAACCAAATAATAGCCTTAGGTAGTTTAGTTATGGTATGGCTTTATATCTCACTATCAGTCATTCACTCATTAGCTACCCAGTATCTAACCAAATAATAGCCTTAGGTAGTTTAGTTATGGTATGGTTTTATATCTCACTTTCAGTCATTCACTCATTAGCTACCCAGTATCTAACCAAATAATAGCCTAAGGTAGTTTAGTTATGGTATAGCTTTATATCTCACTTTCAGTCATTCACTCATTAGCTACCCAGTATCTAACCAAATAATAGCCTAAGGTAGTTTAGTTATGGTATAGCTTTATATCTCACTTTCAGTCATTCACTCATTAGCTACCCAGTATCTAACCAAATAATAGCCTTAGGTAGTTTAGTTATGGTATGGTTTTATATCTCACTTTCAGTCATTCACTCATTAGCTACCAAGTATCTAACCAAATAATAGCCTAAGGTAGTTTTGTTATGGTATAGCTTTATATCTCACTTTCAGTCATTCACTCATTAGCTACCCAGTATCTAACCAAATAATAGCCTAAGGTAGTTTAGTTATGGTATAGCTTTATATCTCACTTTCAGTCATTCACTCATTAGCTACCCAGTATCTAACCAAATAATAGCCTTAGGTAGTTTAGTTATGGTATGGTTTTATATCTCACTTTCAGTCATTCACTCATTAGCTACCCAGTATCTAACCAAATAATAGCCTAAGGTAGTTTAGTTATGGTATGGTTTTATATCTCACTTTCAGTCATTCACTCATTAGCTACCCAGTATCTAACCAAATAATAGCCTAAGGTAGTTTTGTTATGGTATAGCTTTATATCTCACTTTCAGTCATTCACTCATTAGCTACCCAGTATCTAACCAAATAATAGCCTAAGGTAGTTTAGTTATGGTATAGCTTTATATCTCACTATCAGTCATTCACTCATTAGCTACCCAGTATCTAACCAAATAATAGCCTAAGGTAGTTTAGTTATGGTATGGCTTTATATCTCACTATCAGTCATTCACTCATTAGCTACCCAGTATCTAACCAAATAATAGCCTAAGGTAGTTTAGTTATGGTATAGCTTTATATCTCACTTTCAGTCATTCACTCATTAGCTACCCAGTATCTAACCAAATAATAGCCTTAGGTAGTTTAGTTATGGTATAGCTTTATATCTCACTTTCAGTCATTCACTCATTAGCTACCAAGTATCTAACCAAATAATAGCCTAAGGTAGTTTAGTTATGGTATAGCTTTATATCTCACTATCAGTCATTCACTCATTAGCTACCCAGTATCTAACCAAATAATAGCCTAAGGTAGTTTAGTTATGGTATGGTTTTATATCTCACTTTCAGTCATTCACTCATTAGCTACCCAGTATCTCACCAAATAATAGCCTTAGGTAGTTTAGTTATGGTATAGCTTTATATCTCACTTTCAGTCATTCACTCATTAGCTACCCAGTATCTAACCAAATAATAGCCTAAGGTAGTTTAGTTATGGTATGGCTTTATATCTCACTTTCAGTCATTCACTCATTAGCTACCCAGTATCTAACCAAATAATAGCCTAAGGTAGTTTAGTTATGGTATAGCTTTATATCTCACTATCAGTCATTCACTCATTAGCTACCAAGTATCTAACCAAATAATAGCCTAAGGTAGTTTAGTTATGGTATAACTTTATATCTCACTTTCAGTCATTCACTCATTAGCTACCAAGTATCTAACCAAATAATAGCCTAAGGTAGTTTAGTTATGGTATGGCTTTATATCTCACTTTCAGTCATTCACTCATTAGCTACCAAGTATCTAACCAAATAATAGCCTAAGGTAGTTTAGTTATGGTATAGCTTTATATCTCACTTTCAGTCATTCACTCATTAGCTACCCAGTATCTAACCAAATAATAGCCTAAGGTAGTTTAGTTATGGTATGGCTTTATATCTCACTATCAGTCATTCACTCATTAGCTACCCAGTATCTAACCAAATAATAGCCTTAGGTAGTTTAGTTATGGTATGGCTTTATATCTCACTATCAGTCATTCACTCATTAGCTACCCAGTATCTAACCAAATAATAGCCTAAGGTAGTTTAGTTATGGTATAGCTTTATATCTCACTTTCAGTCATTCACTCATTAGCTACCCAGTATCTCACCAAATAATAGCCTAAGGTAGTTTAGTTATGGTATGGCTTTATATCTCACTTTCAGTCATTCACTCATTAGCTACCCAGTATCTAACCAAATAATAGCCTAAGGTAGTTTAGTTATGGTATAGCTTTATATCTCACTATCAGTCATTCACTCATTAGCTACCCAGTATCTCACCAAATAATAGCCTAAGGTAGTTTAGTTATGGTATAGCTTTATATCTCACTATCAGTCATTCACTCATTAGCTACCCAGTATCTAACCAAATAATAGCCTAAGGTAGTTTAGTTATGGTATAGCTTTATATCTCACTTTCAGTCATTCACTCATTAGCTACCCAGTATCTCACCAAATAATAGCCTAAGGTAGTTTAGTTATGGTATGGCTTTATATCTCACTTTCAGTCATTCACTCATTAGCTACCCAGTATCTAACCAAATAATAGCCTAAGTTAGTTTAGTTATGGTATAGCTTTATATCTCACTATCAGTCATTCACTCATTAGCTACCCAGTATCTCACCAAATAATAGCCTAAGGTAGTTTAGTTATGGTATAACTTGATATCTCACTATCAGTCATTCACTCATTAGCTACCCAGTATCTAACCAAATAATAGCCTAAGGTAGTTTAGTTATGGTATAGCTTTATATCTCACTATCAGTCATTCACTCATTAGCTACCCAGTATATAACCAAATAATAGCCTAAGGTAGTTTAGTTATGGTATGGCTTTATATCTCACTTTCAGTCATTCACTCATGACCTAGCCAGTATCTAACCAAATACTAGCCTAAGGTAGTTTAGTTATGGTATGGTTTTATATCTCACTTTCAGTCATTCACTCATTAGCTACCCAGTATCTAACCAAATAATAGCCTAAGGTAGTTTAGTTATGGTATGGTTTTATATCTCACTTTCAGTCATTCACTCATTAGCTACCAAGTATCTAACCAAATAATAGCCTAAGGTAGTTTTGTTATGGTATAGCTTTATATCTCACTTTCAGTCATTCACTCATTAGCTACCCAGTATCTAACCAAATAATAGCCTAAGGTAGTTTAGTTATGGTATAGCTTTATATCTCACTTTCAGTCATTCACTCATTAGCTACCCAGTATCTAACCAAATAATAGCCTTAGGTAGTTTAGTTATGGTATGGTTTTATATCTCACTTTCAGTCATTCACTCATTAGCTACCAAGTATCTAACCAAATAATAGCCTAAGGTAGTTTAGTTATGGTATAGCTTTATATCTCACTATCAGTCATTCACTCATTAGCTACCCAGTATCTAACCAAATAATAGCCTAAGGTAGTTTAGTTATGGTATAGCTTTATATCTCACTATCAGTCATTCACTCATTAGCTACCCAGTTACTAACCAAATAATAGCCTAAGGTAGTTTAGTTATGGTATAACTTGATATCTCACTTTCAGTCATTCACTCATTAGCTACCCAGTATCTAACCAAATAATAGCCTAAGGTAGTTTAGTTATGGTATAACTTTATATCTCACTGTCAGTCATTCACTCATTACCTAGCCATTATCTAACCACAAACTAGCCTAAGGTAGTTTAGTCTTGGTATGGCCTTATATCTCACTTTCAGTCATTCACTCATTAGCTACCCAGTATCTAACCAAATAATAGCCTAAGGTAGTTTAGTTATGGTATGGCTTTATATCTCACTTTCAGTCATTCACTCATTAGCTACCCAGTATCTAACCAAATAATAGCCTTAGGTAGTTTAGTTATGGTATGGCTTTATATCTCACTTTCAGTCATTCACTCATTAGCTACCCAGTATCTAACCAAATAATAGCCTAAGGTAGTTTAGTTATGGTATGGCTTTATATCTCACTTTCAGTCATTCACTCATTAGCTACCCAGTATCTAACCAAATAATAGCCTAAGGTAGTTTAGTTATGGTATAGCTTTATATCTCACTATCAGTCATTCACTCATTAGCTAACCAGTATCTAACCAAATAATAGCCTAAGGTAGTTTAGTTATGGTATAGCTTTATATCTCACTATCAGTCATTCACTCATTAGCTACCCAGTATCTAACCAAATAATAGCCTTAGGTAGTTTAGTTATGGTATGGTTTTATATCTCACTATCAGTCATTCACTCATTAGCTACCCAGTATCTAACCAAATAATAGCCTAAGGTAGTTTTGTTATGGTATAGCTTTATATCTCACTTTCAGTCATTCACTCATTAGCTACCCAGTATCTAACCAAATAATAGCCTAAGGTAGTTTTGTTATGGTATAGCTTTATATCTCACTTTCAGTCATTCACTCATTAGCTACCCAGTATCTAACCAAATAATAGCCTAAGGTAGTTTAGTTATGGTATGGTTTTATATCTCACTATCAGTCATTCACTCATTAGCTACCCAGTATCTAACCAAATAATAGCCTTAGGTAGTTTAGTTATGGTATAGCTTTATATCTCACTTTCAGTCATTCACTCATTAGCTACCCAGTATCTAACCAAATAATAGCCTAAGGTAGTTTAGTTATGGTATAGCTTTATATCTCACTATCAGTCATTCACTCATTAGCTACCCAGTATCTAACCAAATAATAGCCTTAGGTAGTTTAGTTATGGTATAGCTTTATATCTCACTATCAGTCATTCACTCATTAGCTACCCAGTATCTAACCAAATAATAGCCTAAGGTAGTTTAGTTATGGTATAGCTTTATATCTCACTTTCAGTCATTCACTCATTAGCTACCAAGTATCTAACCAAATAATAGCCTAAGGTAGTTTAGTTATGGTATGGTTTTATATCTCACTTTCAGTCATTCACTCATTAGCTACCCAGTATCTAACCAAATAATAGCCTTAGGTAGTTTAGTTATGGTATGGTTTTATATCTCACTTTCAGTCATTCACTCATTAGCTACCCAGTATCTAACCAAATACTAGCCTAAGGTAGTTTAGTTATGGTATAGCTTTATATCTCACTTTCAGTCATTCACTCATTAGCTACCCAGTATCTAACCAAATAATAGCCTTAGGTAGTTTAGTTATGGTATAGCTTTATATCTCACTATCAGTCATTCACTCATTAGCTACCCAGTATCTAACCAAATACTAGCCTAAGGTAGTTTAGTTATGGTATAGCTTTATATCTCACTTTCAGTCATTCACTCATTAGCTACCCAGTATCTAACCAAATAATAGGCTAAGGTAGTTTAGTTATGGTATGGCTTTATATCTCACTTTCAGTCATTCACTCATTAGCTACCCAGTATCTAACCAAATACTAGCCTAAGGTAGTTTAGTTATGGTATAGCTTTATATCTCACTATCAGTCATTCACTCATTAGCTACCCAGTATCTAACCAAATAATAGCCTAAGGTAGTTTAGTTATGGTATGGTTTTATATCTCACTTTCAGTCATTCACTCATTAGCTACCAAGTATCTAACCAAATAATAGCCTAAGGTAGTTTAGTTATGGTATGGTTTTATATCTCACTTTCAGTCATTCACTCATTAGCTACCCAGTATCTAACCAAATAATAGCCTAAGGTAGTTTAGTTATGGTATGGTTTTATATCTCACTTTCAGTCATTCACTCATTAGCTACCAAGTATCTAACCAAATAATAGCCTTAGGTAGTTTAGTTATGGTATGGTTTTATATCTCACTTTCAGTCATTCACTCATTAGCTACCCAGTATCTAACCAAATAATAGCCTAAGGTAGTTTAGTTATAGTATAGCTTTATATCTCACTTTCAGTCATTCACTCATTAGCTACCCAGTATCTAACCACAGACTAGCATAAAGTAGTCTAGTAAGGGTATGGCCTTATATCTCACTGTCAGTACTACAGCCATTACATATCCAGTAACTAATCACAGACTAGCCTAAGATAGTTTAGTTATGGTATGGCCTTATATCTCACTGTCAGTACTACAGCCATTACATATCCAGTAACTAATCACAGACTAGCCTAAGATAGTTTAGTTATGGTATGGCCTTATATCTCACTGTCAGTACTACAGCCATTACATATCCAGTAACTAATCACAGACTAGCCTAAGATAGTTTAGTTATGGTATGGCCTTATATCTCACTGTCAGTACTACAGCCATTACATATCCAGTAACTAATCACAGACTAGCCTAAGATAGTTTAGTTATGGTATGTCATTATATCTCACTGTCAGTACTACAGCCATTACATATCCAGTACCTAATCACAGACTAGCCTAAGATAGTTTAGTTATGGTATGGCCTTATATCTCACTGTCAGTACTACAGCCATTACATATCCAGTAACTAATCACAGACTAGCCTAAGGTAGTTTAGTTATGGTATGGCCTTATATCTCACTGTCAGTACTACAGCCATTACATATCCAGTAACTAATCACAGACTAGCCTAAGATAGTTTAGTTATGGTATGGCCTTATATCTCACTGTCAGTACTACAGCCATTACATATCCAGTAACTAATCACAGACTAGCCTAAGATAGTTTAGTTATGGTATGGCCTTATATCTCACTGTCAGTACTACAGCCATTACATATCCAGTACCTAATCACAGACTAGCCTAAGATAGTTTAGTTATGGTATGTCATTATATCTCACTGTCAGTACTACAGCCATTACATATCCAGTAACTAATCACAGACTAGCCTAAGATAGTTTAGTTATGGTATGGCCTTATATCTCACTGTCAGTACTACAGCCATTACATATCCAGTAACTAATCACAGACTAGCCTAAGATAGTTTAGTTATGGTATGGCCTTATATCTCACTGTCAGTACTACAGCCATTACATATCCAGTAACTAATCACAGACTAGCCTAAGATAGTTTAGTTATGGTATGGCCTTATATCTCACTGTCAGTACTACAGCCATTACATATCCAGTAACTAATCACAGACTAGCCTAAGGTAGTTTAGTTATGGTATGGCCTTATATCTCACTCTCAGTACTACAGCCATTACATATCCAGTAACTAATCACAGACTAGCCTAAGATAGTTTAGTTATGGTATGGCCTTATATCTCACTGTCAGTACTACAGCCATTACATATCCAGTAACTAATCACAGACTAGCCTAAGGTAGTTTAGTTATGGTATGGCCTTATATCTCACTGTCAGTACTACAGCCATTACATATCCAGTAACTAATCACAGACTAGCCTAAGATAGTTTAGTTATGGTATGTCATTATATCTCACTGTCAGTACTACAGCCATTACCTATCCAGTAACTAATCACAGACTAGCCTAAGATAGTTTAGTTATGGTATGTCATTATATCTCACTGTCAGTACTACAGCCATTACATATCCAGTACCTAATCACAGACTAGCCTAAGATAGATTAGTTATGGTATGGCCTTATATCTCACTGTCAGTACTACAGCCATTACATATCCAGTAACTAATCACAGACTAGCCTAAGATAGTTTAGTTATGGTATGGCCTTATATCTCACTGTCAGTACTACAGCCATTACATATCCAGTAACTAATCACAGACTAGCCTAAGATAGTTTAGTTATGGTATGTCATTATATCTCACTGTCAGTACTACAGCCATTACATATCCAGTACCTAATCACAGACTAGCCTAAGATAGTTTAGTTATGGTATGGCCTTATATCTCACTGTCAGTACTACAGCCATTACCTATCCAGTAACTAATCACAGACTAGCCTAAGATAGTTTAGTTATGGTATGGCCTTATATCTCACTGTCAGTACTACAGCCATTACATATCCAGTAACTAATCACAGACTAGCCTAAGATAGTTTAGTTATGGTATGGCCTTATATCTCACTGTCAGTACTACAGCCATTACATATCCAGTAACTAATCACAGACTAGCCTAAGGTAGTTTAGTTATGGTATGGCCTTATATCTCACTGTCAGTACTACAGCCATTACATATCCAGTAACTAATCACAGACTAGCCTAAGATAGTTTGGTTATGGTATGGCCTTATATCTCACTGTCAGTACTACAGCCATTACATATCCAGTAACTAATCACAGACTAGCCTAAGATAGTTTAGTTATGTTATGGCCTTATATCTCACTGTCAGTACTACAGCCATTACCTATCCAGTAACTAATCACAGACTAGCCTAAGATAGTTTAGTTATGGTATGGCCTTATATCTCACTGTCAGTACTACAGCCATTACATATCCAGTAACTAATCACAGACTAGCCTAAGATAGTTTAGTTATGGTATGGCCTTATATCTCACTGTCAGTACTACAGCCATTACATATCCAGTAACTAATCACAGACTAGCCTAAGATAGTTTAGTTATGGTATGTCATTATATCTCACTGTCAGTACTACAGCCATTACATATCCAGTAACTAATCACAGACTAGCCTAAGATAGTTTAGTTATGGTATGGCCTTATATCTCACTGTCAGTACTACAGCCATTACATATCCAGTAACTAATCACAGACTAGCCTAAGATAGTGGTAGTTATGGTATGTCATTATATCTCACTGTCAGTACTACAGCCATTACATATCCAGTAACTAATCACAGACTAGTCTAAGATAGTTTAGTTATGGTATGTCATTATATCTCACTGTCAGTACTACAGCCATTACATATCCAGTAACTAATCACAGACTAGCCTAAGATAGTTTAGTTATGGTATGGCCTTATATCTCACTGTCAGTACTACAGCCATTACATATCCAGTAACTAATCACAGACTAGCCTAAGATAGTTTAGTTATGTTATGGCTTTATATCTCACTGTCAGTACTACAGCCATTACATATCCAGTAACTAATCACAGACTAGCCTAAGATAGTTTAGTTATGGTATGGCCTTATATCTCACTGTCAGTACTACAGCCATTACATATCCAGTAACTAATCACAGACTAGCCTAAGATAGTTTAGTTATGGTATGTCATTATATCTCACTGTCAGTACTACAGCCATTACATATCCAGTAACTAATCACAGACTAGCCTAAGATAGTTTAGTTATGGTATGGCCTTATATCTCACTGTCAGTACTACAGCCATTACATATCCAGTACCTAATCACAGACTAGCCTAAGATAGTTTAGTTATGTTATGGCCTTATATCTCACTGTCAGTACTACAGCCATTACATATCCAGTACCTAATCACAGACTAGCCTAAGATAGTTTAGTTATGGTATGGCCTTATATCTCACTGTCAGTACTACAGCCATTACATATCCAGTACCTAATCACAGACTAGCCTAAGATAGTTTAGTTATGGTATGGCCTTATATCTCACTGTCAGTACTACAGCCATTACATATCCAGTAACTAATCACAGACTAGCCTAAGATAGTTTAGTTATGGTATGTCATTATATCTCACTGTCAGTACTACAGCCATTACATATCCAGTACCTAATCACAGACTAGCCTAAGATAGTTTAGTTATGGTATGGCCTTATATCTCACTGTCAGTTATTCACTTATAACATATCCAGTATCTAGCCCAAAACTAGCCTTAAGTAGTTATGTTAGGATGTGGCTTTATATATCAATGTCAATACTACAGTAATTGCCTATCAAGTATTTAACCACAGACTAGTTTAAGATTAGTTTGTAAATTATTTATGAATCTAAATTTGTTTTATTTTCAATGCACTCTCTACGACTGAACAAACATATCGCCAAGTTGCTGAGCATAACATACTCATTCTAGAGAAGTATCAGAATACGTATTATATGTTTTTAATATTGTATCTAAAATTTATAATTGTTTATTGAAGAAATACGGAAAATGATTAAAAAAAAAAACATGCGGTATAAAGAGGATGCTGTTTGCGCCGCTAGAAACAAGTACATATTATTAAAAGTTCACGTCAATTTAAAATATTATGATGCTAACAACTGACAAACTAGATAAACAATTGCAGACATAGCCCACTTTAAACTTACTTACTTTTTAAACAAGCTCTTTTCTCTCTGTATTTCTCACTAAATCAAATTAAATTAAATAAATGTTAATCCTGAAGCCACTTACACATTGCAAATAATTTCGTTATATAAACCTTCATAATTATATACAAAGAGGTGATATCAGAGTTCATCTCGAACAAAAAATTTCGTTAATGTACCCATGCTTATTCGATGACACCTCCTACTTATACTAAAATGACTGCAATTTGGCTGCCTGTTAAATTCTGACCTAAAATCCTTGCATTTGTTATGATGATCCAATCTGAACAAAAGAGCCGAGGAACCGAACACATATAATTAAATAAATTAAGTAATGTGAATTATTGCTCCAGGCGTACAGCGATATGTCACTAACTGGCATCAGATATAACAATCCATGATAAACATCCCAAGTTTTAAATATAATATATTTAGTGTGTCGTTTGAGTTTCGTGTTATTGTTCCATTTTATCTGTTTTCTGAATGTTTGTTTTTGTGTTCTATGACCATGGTTGCGCCCGGTCAGGACGGCACCTTGACAAGGGTTAAAAAATTAACATATTTTGTTCTAAAATTCGGACGTTATATACTGAACAAAAGTATTCATGTCAGTTTGCGTTGAGAAGTCGTCTATTTTATTTAAGGAATGAATTGTGGGGTTGATGTCATTATCGGGGTATGAACGCAATTGGGCTGTTCTAAGTGTGACGAGTCCGAAGGACTCCACGCGTGCTTTGACCAGCCCAATTGCGTTCATATCCCTGATAATGACATCAACCCCGCAGTTTATTCCTTATATTTACACCAATAGTTCATTATTTTATTCAAGAAACGTTAAAAAATACTTCATTTCATTTAGGATTACCTTTCAGTAATTCTTTCTTACCCATTCTGTAAATAGAACGACCCGACTGTTACCGGAAACATTTTTTTCAAATGACGTCACAATAACGCGGGAAAAGATCAATCACTTGAAATCACTTTTAAACGTTAAATTGAAACACTTTTGGCAACACAACTTTTAAAATATAATAACTTAGCACTTTCTAAAATGTTGATTTATATTTTACGGCCCTGCTGACACAAAACAAACAATAACAAGATCAAAAGATTTCATGTATATTGTTATGCGATGAATTGCGATCTGAACATATCAGAAGATGTTGCGTTCATCGATTGATGAACGCAATTGCCGAAAGGCAGTCCATTTAAGGAATGGAAGTTGAGTTGTAAATATACATACATTCAACCATGAATTACGGATGCTTGTGATATGCATTCCTGAACCATCTTTAGTTTGTTGCTTTTCTGGGAACAAAAGGGCAATCGCCTTTTATTGTAGAAAACTTCTTTCCACATACTATTAATGATTAACCTTTCACTTGAAACGTCATGCTGTGGTTTAAACAAACATGATTTAAGGATGGCTTAGATCAACTATATACAATTGAAGAATATAAATGTGATTGCTGCCTGCTATTCGCAAATAATTGTTTAAGTGTTATCGAGTATCCGTTTATGTCATCAGCTCGTCTCTCAAACATAATAATCTTGTCATATTGCTTTTGTTGAAGTTTTTTGAAGACTAAGTCATTATTAATTTAATATAATCTGGTGAAATAAATATTCCAGTAATCATTATTTGTAAGCTAAATTCAAATGATTATGGTACACTTAAGATACATTGTCGGTATTGCTTTACATTTGTAAAGGTATTTTGTTCTTCAGTCTAGTTCATTTTGACATTTTAATTTAGCTATTAAATTGATGTTGGGTCATTTACGTGTTTACTGTTTAACTACATAGAAAAGTCAATTTTAAAGAAAATATCATTATATATTTATAATGTCGATCCAAACAATAATAGTCACTATGTAAACTTTTGACGTGCAATTGAATATATACTAATGGCCAAAAGTCTTGTCCGGTCTACAAAAAGTACAATATCTGTTTTGTTTTATATCGCACGCTCATAAATTTGGTATCGATGGAAAGAGGACAATAATATGCATCCCATAAAAAATGAATTTTGTTATTTGAGCCAGTACTGCCGGTACATTAATGTGATGAAAATTGACATTGAGGATTTGCAAGGCACAAATGATTGCGTTGAGTGTGTTTTAAATTCAACGGCGTTTTCAATAGTGTGTATAACCCCCATTAACCCGAGTGAGTTCAGTGCACCTTTTACGCATTGACGCTACAAGTCTGTGCAGGAATCTAGCCGGAAGTAGGCCCCATTCCTGAGCAATGGCGTCACGTAATTGATGGACGTTGTACACGTTCCGTGCCCTAATCCTCCGTTTCATGTAGTCCCAAACGTGTTCGATTGGATTCATATCCGGCGATAACGCCGGCCATGGCAACGTTTGGACATGGTTTGCCGCCAGGAAGTTTTGAGTCATCCCTGCAGCATGGGGCCGGGCGTTGTCCTGCTGTAGGACAGTACCTTGATGGGCAGTAAGGAATGGGAGAACAATCGGCTGCAACACCTGGTCTACGTAACGTTGTGCAGTTAAGCCATTACCGCGTCCTCGACCATATTCGAGGAATACAAGTTGGGTTTTATGATGATGTGAAAACCTGCCCAAACCATAACGCTCGGCCCACCCCAGCGGTCAATCTCAATGACACAGGCGTCCGTACACCTCTCACCAGAGCGTCGATAGACATGTTGACGTCGGTCGCTTGAATCAACGTGAAATTTACATTCATCCGTAAACAGAACGGTTTGCCATTGATTTCAAGCGCCATCTTCGATGACGTAACGCCCATGCTACACGCAGAGGCCTGTGATTGGGAGTTAATCTTGCTCCACGATATGGCCGTCGGCAACGTAACCCGACTGCCTTGAGACGTCGCCGTACCGTTCTGGCACTTATACGAGGTCGATGTCGAGCAGGTGTGTTTCGTGTCGTGTCATTTGGAGCGGCAAAACGTTGACGTAAGTGTGTAAGCTGAATATGCCTATCCTGACGTAAGGTCGTTTCACGCGGCCGTCCGGAACGTGGGAGATCTGCCACGGTGCCATGCCTTGCGAATTTTGTACGTAATCGACGAATTGTTTTCTCATTAACCCCGAAATGACGGGCTACATGTGCGGCAGTTGTACCAGCCTCAAGTTGGCCTATAGCGCGCGCACGCTGCTCATTTGAAAGCTTCATTTAATAATGAAAATCAATATTTTCTTCAAATATTCTAATGTCTTCCGGTCTGTATATCGTTAGACAAGAGGATAAGGTAAATCATTTTATCCAATTGGTCACAATTATGTATACATGAGGGAGGACGTGAAAAACGTCGCCAGTAGTGTATCTCCATTGTTAGAGTGCAGACGACTATCAAAACTCAGAAACCGGTTTCAAATACACGCGGTATAAAGTAGGCAAAATTTCAAGGTCGTAACTTCACGCGTTTAAAAGATATTATGGAAACCCATACCGGACAAGACTTTTGGCCATTAGTATAGTAAAATCTAAATTTTATTTTATTTGAGATTGCGGGTAAAACTTCAAACTGGAAATATGTGTTCGACTGGTTGCAGCAGTACAGAATAGTCACATGACCTTCAACAGATGATAACTTATTTCAGTTTAAATGTTTTTGTTTCTTTCAGTGAGCGTGTGTTTGCGTGTGAAACAGAAGGTGAATAATATACAAGGAGGTGTTTGTATATTAATAATGTTATCGATTACACGTTACACATAAATCATCTGATACATTAGAAGTTATCTTCTTATATTTACACCTCGACTTCCATTTTTTAAATAAACTGCCTTTTGGCAATTGCGAATATTTCCGACAAACACAACATCTGCGGATATGTTCGGATTGCGAGTCATTGTGTATTAATGCACATGCTAATTGAGAGAGTGTTAACCTATGATATGTTCAAGAATTGTTGTAATACGATTGTTTAATCTTACGTTGATAAGGTTTTTTTACAAAACGGGTGAGAAAGAATTACAGTTAGTTTTTAAATGAAAATGCCCGTGCTCTCCATACAACACTGGAATACTTCCGTCACAAATTAAACTATAAACGTCAGTTTCAACTTAAACGAGCCAAAAATTATGATAGTAATTATGTGCGTTTTATATTTCCTTGAATGACACACATTATTTACAAAATGATAAATGGCGAGCTTTTGTCACAGAAGCAAGTAGCTAGTTATAAGCATGATACAAATACCTTATATTAATCACTTCTGGTGGTATTTCATTCGTCATATAATAATTTACCCATTTTAACAATAATCGCCCCTCCGATAGCAGCTAATTAAGTTTACAATAGTATGGCTTAACGTATTACCATTGTGATTATTATCACTAATAAACCCTTTGTTCTTAATTATCGGTATCTGTAGTACAACTGCAATGGTCGGATAGTGTTCATACTCACAATAGGTAATGAGATAAGACTTGTCACTGAATAAAATATCAGTATGACAGACGAGACAGATTACTAATACCACCTTTGGATTAGTCATTTGTCATAATTAGCATAAGTTCGTACATTATTATTAAACTATATCTAATCATACAGTTATGTACTAATCACAGTAAGTAATCATGATTTTGTGGTTAACAACAAATGACTTATTCAATTCAAATATCTTAGAAAGTATACTAAAGGTCTTAGGAACGGCTTTCTATTTTCAAGAAAGTAGTAAATGAAGACACTTGTAAGGGAATTAGCTATCCATTTCTTAACGACTCACAAAGACATTGCTTACTCTTCCCTAATTGAAAAATCATCCGATCGATTACTATGATCAAAAACCATTGGTATCAAAGGTAAGCAAATATGTAACTGACTATTGAACGGTCTTCAATATGTTTGTATGAGCATCTCGGCAGAAAGTGGCTAACAAGACTTATGTTTTACTCATTTTTACCGAGCAAAAAAAAAAAATCACACAAAAATAGAGGTACCTCAATTGTTATCAATTGTATATTGCGATTTTGTTTTAATGATAGATGGAAATAGTAACAACCGAATTCAGAGTTTAAATTGAGTACAACTGTTGTTGTCCTGTGACTTCCACTGTCTTACTCGGCCTCCGTTATATTTAAGTCACCTACATTTTCTACTTCGGGCCCGTTGCCATTTTCGACCTTGGTCTTCGCTCCGTTTCATTGACAAACATAGTGTTGCTTTAACACCGCTCTGTTACAGTGACTTACATTGTCTAGCTCGATCTACATTCCGTATCAATGAACCGTAATGACTATCTCTGCATCCGTTCCGTTTTAGTGACGCTCCGTATCAGTGGCCTCGATTGTCAACCTCGGGCCTTTATCCATTTAGGTGACACCCATTGCCTACCTCGGCCCCGATCCGTTTTAATGGCGTTCATGGTCTATCTTGGCCTCCGCCTCATTTCAGTGACGTCCATTGTCTACCTCTGTATCCTTTTCCTTCTTTAAAATACCTTCATTGTCTATCTCAGGCACTGGTTCGTTTTATTCATTAAAAACATCACTATCTTTTAATGCCTCTGTTTCGTTTAAGTGGACCGCTATCATAACATGCGTTTGAGTATAGGAATATCTGTCAGTCGGACTATTTAAAGCATCAGCTGAATCGGCCGCAGACTGTCCATAAGTCAATCCACCGTATTTAAGCTGCTCATCTAGACGCACCCGGTGACACCTCTACATATTCAATGTAAATCCACAATCTTTCAATTAGTGTAATTTCAGAATTGATCGGTCGTTACACTGCAAGACTGAATCGGTCAGCATTGTTTATCGGAACAGACGACATAAGTCGCTATTTCTACCACGGTTGTTCGAATCTAAACTTCACCAGAGAAGCCTTATCAAATCATAATCATTTGGTAAACCATCTACGGTTGGTCGAAAGGCAATTCTCATTGACATAAACATCGCAATATTCCAATATATTAATAGGTCGGAGATAGTTCATCATATGACTATAAAAAGCCGGCTTTAGACTGGACAAAGATTTTAGTTTGATGTCATAAAAACGCGGGAAAATCACTTGAAAATTAGTTGATCTTGTTGTCTACTTGTCAAATAAAATACCACAAGTTCAATATGTTCGGTATAATGACATAAATATCAGATACAATGGTGGAGAGTTATAAGATATAATGTCACTTTTAAAAGCCAATGATAAAAACATTTATTTTAAAATTTTAATTTTAAAAAAGTCAATACAAAGTATCACCTGGGCAATACTGTTTTTGTCAACATCACAGGATGTTTTACACGTTAAAAGTAAATAGTTGTATATTAAATAGAACAAACACGATGCACTTTAACCAATACTGCAGGAAATCAGTTTATCAAGTTATCTATAACGTATATGTAATACCAAGATTACAATAGTACTACTTTAAATTAGCAACGCGCTATCTTATATTTACATTATTATTTTGACAGCTCAACTCCAGACGTCTAGCTAGCTTTATGTTCTCAAATATTTCATTTATTTTAGAATGTAGTCAGATGATTGCACGCTTTATTGTTCATGCGCATGTCACCGAAAAGATTTTATCGACACCTTATATGTTTGAATTGTAAAACGCAGCCAGGTATATGTGTACCAGGGTTAAAACAAGCTTCGAAAATAATATAAACAGTATTAATTTGTAATTCTGACCTGTAGGTAGAAGGTTTGTGTGTGTAGTTCTTCTTCAACATACCATGCATTTGTTATACTTATTCACAGAGATAATTTAATATCATATACTTGCAATAAATATATAAGTATCTAGAATCTAGATGTTCTGTAATATGTTTAAAATAGTATGAATAGCAAGATATATACCATTATCAGTAAATTTATTTACAATAGGCTTTCAAAGATAATATTGATTTGGCTTTGCTGTTTAGGATTGTTAAACAATCGAATTTTAACACGCCTGTTTCAGTCAGTGTATGAGAGTGTCTGCGATTAAGGACAGCCATTGGAGTAGCGGAAAATGATACGGTCTCATAGAAAAATGTTCACGGTGGTAGTGTTTACGTGTTCGCATCTGATAAGGGCATTATCCAATATTCAAACATTGCGTAACATACTGACACTGAACTTACCGGTTGGCGAATTCTGATTTCCTTTTGTTCAAAGTATTTTGTTAAAAACTATTCGCACATAAACATGCTCATATGTTTGTTTCTTTAAAATGAATTATTTATTCTAATTTGATTTGTTCATCTATTATTCATTATGAAAGGTTCAATATTACACAATAATGACTATACTCTAAGACATACTATTTTAAATTAATAAAAATTTGCTATCAGATAGGCAACGCTTTTAACATAATGCTAGGGGGATTATTTATTGAGGACTGATAAGATTACTCATAAAGGCAACTACTTAAACCCTGACATTATATCGCCTTTGAACAATTGTTTATGAATAACTTGGAGCCCTGCCAGAATATCAAGTAAATACAAAACAATCATTGCGTCATGCCGCAGTACTCTATGGATTTTAAAATTTCCTTTACCGGTTGAATTTAATAACGACAGTGAACACAGTTATTGAATTTTAGAGGTACTACTGGTATGTACTTTCAATGCATTTGATATATTTCACGATATTTTACATGTGTTCTAATTTCAGGCTTAACATGAAACACAGTATTGAAAGTAAAGTTCAGGAGTAGAAAAATCATGATTGCAATCATCATCATAAAGTACGCATCACAAGTAACTTTTAAAAGTTGTATTAAGAACTCACAATTGCATCAGTAGTTAAAGTGTAAGCGTTCGCTGTAGCAGCAGCAGGAACAGCAGCAACGACAGTAGTAATAGTAGGATTAAATGCAGTTATTATTGTTGTGGCGAAATTATGAAACCATAGCAGTAAAGCTCGATGGTGTGGTCTTGTATTGCATATGTAAAAACTTGGTAACCTTTGTTTCTGTACCTTTATGTTGTATAAAGAACCGGTTTGGTTGTGGCGGGAATATTTTGTCTTGTGCACTTGTTCTCGTGCCCGGTACTTTGGCACATTATTAAATGAAATGCGGGGCTCGATTCGTCACTCGAGGTTTTATTGGCAACACAACACGTTAAAGGTACGGCAAAAAATATAACGTTTGTGTTTTGAGGTTATGAGACGAGTGGAGGGACTAATCACTTTATTCTGTGGAGACGGATAAGGAGATTAATTAACATTAAATATATGTTTACTTTGATTTGAAACGAGTTTCGTTTAACAAACTTGTGCCGAATTCTGAGACATTGTTCAGTGCGATTATGATAACTCCAGGAGCAGAAATGAGACTTTAGCGTCCCATACAGAAAAAAAAACATAACGTTACTGATGTGGCCAAGCGAGCCCGAAGTCACAGATTTATTTTTTTTTAGCTTGCAATGTGAAAAGTGTTGCTAACGTTTGCAAGCCTTATTCTTCGTTTTGTGTTGTAATGATATGATAGTGTCGTAAACAAATGTTAATAAGTAAATAATTGCGATAACAAAGTGAGTAATATCTATAACTGTTCTATTATGCCGATTGGATTTTTTTCTCTTACTTTGGCATTTCTGTGAAAAACATATACGAAACAATCTAGAAAGACTTGCAGGAAGAGCGCTCCAGTTTATTAATGAAGAGTTTTCCACAGATAAGTACACCCATTTCAAAAGGTCGAAGCTACGTTCACTGAAACATAGAAGGCGTTACAAACAAAATAATACATAAACAAATGCCCTTACGTTTATATGTTGTTGTAAGTATAAAACTACATTGATTTAATCTTAGATTTAATAATATTAATGACGTAGCAAATGAAGAACATCTAGTTATAACAACCACTCATATTGTTTCAATACCAGAAAATTTTAGAACTCACTTTCCGGACATTTAAGAAATGTTAATTAGCGGCATTTTAAAGAAATTTACTCTCGGAGATGTGCTATTAATCCCTTTGTTCATAGTTTAATTTTGGAAATTTGAAAGTAAATACAGTTTGGTGAGGAACAATAATTTTAGTTCATTACGAAGGAAATGGAAATGTATTTATTCTTATTTTGCATGTCAAAAATGGTTAAAATGTTCTTAGCCATTATCATTTTTATCTGATCAACTTTTCACTAGAAGTTAACTTGTCCGATGAAAGCAATGTTCATATATCCTAGTACATAAGGCTTAATAATACCTGTAACACAACTAGCTTTATAAATTAAAAATGTCATCAATTACATAACCTTTGGTCTTTCTAGGTACTGATATGCTCTTATCGGAAACAGATTGGGGTCAACTCAAAAAAATGAAATCGATTTTTTTGCCTGTAAACAGAAGTATACAAATGATATTCCACTCTTGTCGCGCCGACAGCCTTTCAATGCTCTCAGCGCTTGCATTTGTTTGTTTTATTATCTCAGACCAATGTGCCTATCATTCAGTGTCATTATAGTGATGTATATGTAATATTTAAAATATAACAAAGGTTATTTCTATTGTTATTTATTAAATGAAATTGTGAGTAAAAGGCTTTAAAAAATGTTTATGGCGATATATCATATAATATCCGATAATAAACAAATATTGACTTGTATTTAATTTAAAAAACATTTGATGTTCTGGTATGTGCTTTATAATACGTGTTCCTGTAGTTTAATTTGCATTTCCGTTACATGACATCATTGAACACAAGCTTGACAATCTT